>NC_056751.1:309747694-310017967 GCF_019279795.1 Protopterus annectens | reverse complement strand
AGAGTAGAGCAGAAATATACCAGAGGCATCCATGAATGTGAAAGCTTAAGTTATCATGAAATATTAAAGTACTTAAACTTGTACAGTGTTTCATCTAGATATATAAAGGAGACCTATTGAAGTACAACTGGAATAACAAGCTGAGTTATCTTCCAAAGTGGATTTTCAAAGTCAAAGTCAAGTCAAAGTCAATGTAAACTTTATTGTCATTCAGACATCACACAAGTGCAAAAACTGAATGAAATTCTCTATCTCCAAATTCAATGTGCAGACAACATATAGACTATTTTCACAGATATTTGCATGTTGGGAGGGTAGCCTAATGGTTAAGGTGTTTGCCTTACAAACAAAAGGTGCTGGGTTTGAGTCTCACAAGGGATAACTGGCTAGGCTTAAAATGGCCTGCATGGGCAGTTTGTCTAGTACTAACCTATGAACATGTAACACCTGGCTATTACATCACAGACATGCAGGTAGACAGACTAATATTGCACATACTTAGAAACACTTACTTGCTTGAGACTTTAGAATTGCACAGGTACTTGGTTAAGACATTGCATTGGATCATGGACATCTTTGTCCATTCAAAAGGACATCTGAGAAGGTTGTTCCATATCAGCCTCCAAAAGGGTTGAGGAAGAGGGAACATCAAAGGAAACAGGGTGGTCCAAGAAATTAAGAGACCCAGCAAAGATATACGAGATGACCATACAGCAGCAAAAGTTTCAGGGCTGGACTTTTTAAAATTAATTGTTGTCAAGGGAGGGATATCTAAAGCCATCATACCCTCTGTCAGCTGCTTAACTCTCTTATTTTCTAAATAATTCTTAAAGATAACAACCTACTGTGTAAGGTGTTAGAGATACATGAGTGAGAAATACAGCCATCTTTATAATTATGGGTAGTTCCAAGACAAAATAAAGCTTAGTGTGCTTGTCTCTGCATGGAATTTGACTCCTGCAGTCACATTTTCTTTCTTCAGTGACACAAACAAAATATTCTTCTCATAAATAGAAGAAATAAAGGAAATCTACTTTATCTGCCCAAGGCAATAGAAAAGACATGGATCACATGTGTGACAGACTAAAGTTGAAATGGGTTCTGTGTTTGGGTTTGTGGCAACAAAGTTCAGATGTGTTTTGTGCCCCTCTAGCATTTTCTTCCTGAAGTCATACACTGGACATACGGCATGACATGAAGGAATGCTGGCTGAATGTGTGCAGCTATCCTTAGCAGGATACCCCAGCTGTTAGTGATACTGCAACAATGATCTAAGGAAGGACATAATGCATATACTATTACAAAATACAAAACAATGTAACAGCCCATTATCTAAGTGCAGTAAGGAGAGTTATGCTAATGATGCTCACCCAGTTGGACATTTTTGCCTGCATATGTGTATATCACTGCATATTGGTAGTAAATAATATACTAAACCAAATCTCAATTATTTCATATCTTTTTTGTTTAGTGGGAGAGGCTCAACATGATCAGTAATCTTGTTCATATTGTATACTATGCAGAATGTTAAATAAACAGAGATCTCTCAGGGTAAGGTACCTGCTATGTCCCCAAACAAAAAAATGTCAATATCAAGGTGCAGGTACTCCACGACTATCGAAGCCAACCAACAACCAAAAAAGCAAAAATCAATACAACTTTTTTATACTTGAACAGCAAAAGAACTTTATTCCATGGGTTGTTAGCGCTTTCACGTCTACTCTGGACGCTTCTTCAGACTTTAATAAAACACTTCATCACTTCTGTATTTAAACACTTATCAATTAAACAGTTAACCACTGAAAGCCTTTGTACGAATACATATCTATAAAAAGTCAGAAACTTCTAAATAGATAAAAAGTCAGAAACTTATATTGTGAAAATTAAAACTTCAAAATTCAACATTGACATTAAAATGGATGTAGTAATAGATTATAACTGTTATTAACATTTCAGATGGCAAATAGCATATAAATATTTAAAAATACAAGAGCATATAAAAAAACAGCATGTAATAAAAACATTTCAAGTGTATGAAACTACTGAAAAACTTCTAAAAATACATATTCCTACTAACACCAAGAAACATGAAAAAGTCAAAGGTATAGCAATAAATAACTGCTAAAGCTTAAGATGACGACTGACTAGAAAGGGTTTCAGAGTAACCCTCTCATTGAGGCCATGTCCTTCATCTGCTTTCATTCTGATGATCCATTTACATTCTTCCCTTTCAGTGAAGTTACTTAAATTGCCTAATCTCAATGTGGTGTGTATCAATTCAATAACTAAGAACTCAAAGGTGTGTGTGGTGCCTTGTGATAGAACATGTCTAGCCAGTGCGTTCCTGTCATTCTCCTGTTGATCGCATATAAATGCTCTCTAACCCTTTCCCTCAACGTTCTATTCGTCATACCGACATAGAAAGCCTGGCATTTGGTGCAGATGGCTAAATAAACTATGTTCCTTGTCCTACAGTCTGCATAATGATCGAATTTATATAGCACACCTGTGTCCGGTGCCTAAAGTTATTCCTGCCCAGTACGTATTTGCACTGATTGCAACTGCGACATGGAAAGGTACCCATTCTAACAGTGAGTGGTTGATCTTGAAGTCGCCTTTCATAACATAACATGTTCCTTAAAGATCTAGTATTCTTGTAGGAAAAACTGGGGTGAGGACCTACAAGTGCTCTAAGCCTATCATCCAACTGTAGGATACCCCAGTTCTTTCTAATGACATTAGTAAGACTCTTATTCTTATTAGTATATGAAAGTACCATCCTCTTTTTACTTCTAGTAAATGGCCTGCTTTGTTCCACCTGTTCACTAGTTGCTATCCTAATGTATGGTCTTGTTTCTTCATTGCGTTCTGTTTGTTGCAGGACTGTCAAATCATTGTCATGGTAACCCCTGGACTTAAAGTCAGCATCTAAGCCTATCAATACATTCCTATATGCTGAATCATCGCTTGTTAGGCGTGAACAGCGTGCTGCTTGATTCTTAACAATGTTCTTGTGTATGTGGGAGGGTGCATACTATCACGATGTAAGTATGTGTTCTTTCTACAGGGTTTCCTGTAAATGTTGGAAGTGAAACACCCATTATGCTTCCTGATGTTAACATCTAAGAAGTCAATCTGGTAACATGATCTTTCCCCAGTCAGCCTAAGAAAAGAAGTGGTGTTGTTGATGTAACTTAAAAACTCATCTAAGATAGTAACATCACCACTCCAAACAAAAAACACATCGTCCACAAAACGTTTATAATACTTGAGGTGCTGTGAATAAAACTCATTTCCAAAGATATACATAGATTCCCAGTAGGCTAGTATAAGGTTTGCATAAGAATTGGCACATGACGTGCCCATCGCTACCCCTGAAGTCTGCAAATAATAACCATCACCATATAAAAATACAATATTTTCTAACACTAATTCCATCAGCATGGTAATCATAATCACTTTGTTGTTAGTCATGCCCTTCTCTAGAAGAAAAAGCCTCAGGAAGTCTATCCCTATATCATTAGGTATGCAGGTGAATAAAGACTGAACATCTAAAGTCATCATAATGTCATTCTCCAAGTATGCTTTTTCAACAGCACTCTCAGCTAGAGATTCCAATAGTTGTTTAGTATCTCTCAAAATGGAGAAGGTAGAATGAACTATAGGTCTAAGTTGCTTCTCAATATAAATTGAGATACATTCAGTTAGCCAGCCTCTCCTGAGACTATAGGTCTGAAGGGTGGGTCAGACAATGTCTTATGCACCTTCGGAAGACCTCTGATGATAGGTACCAAAGGTTTTTCAACTAAAAAATAATTATAGAGATCATTGTTTATAATATTGGACATCAACATATCATACAATGAGGCATGAAGTTTACTAATAACCTTGTTTAGATCATACATGTGTATTTTTTATATGTGGTTTCATCCAATAACATTTCTAACATTCTATTGTTATAATATACACTATCAAACAACACTATTGCACCACCTTTATCCACTGGGCGGATAACTATAGTATCATTGTTTTGTAAACTTTTTAAAGCTGCTGTTTCTTGTCGGCTTAAATTGTAAAATTCTGACTTAAAACCTGTTTGTTCAAACAACATATAAAAATCAATGCAACAAACTTTCTCAAAACTTTCTAAAAGCGGATGCAATTCTGGTACAAAGCATGAAGGTTTCCTAAAATTATTAATTACTATATCCCTTGTCTCAGTGTTATCATTATCATTAAATAAATCAAGTGCTAAACCCCTAGTAAAAAGTTTTAATTGTACTATCAACTCACTAATGTCTATCCCTTGTGAAGGCACAAATGATAGACCTCTGTTTAACACTTTCATTTCAGCATCAGTCAACTCATGGCTAGATAAATTAATTACCAGTTCATTGGAGTTTTCTCCCACATTCTCTTCTGTGGTTCCCCTGACTCCCCTGAGGGTTTCCGTTTCTTCCCCTTGTACTGGGGACTCCATGTCTTGCGATCTGCTGGTAGAAATGATAAAGGGAATGTAAGATTTGTGTTGTCTCTCTCATTAGTCTCTGAATTCCCTTCTGCTGGGAGCAAAGTCTTCTTCCTCACTACCGGTCCCAAGCTCTTAGTGTCCAATTGTCTAATGGTTGGTAGAATATTATCTGCTGTAGTATTCCTATTTTGTAGGTTTTCAGATGTTCTTCCATTCTCCACTAGTAATAAATCTGAACCATTCTCTGTTGTACACCCCTCTGCATGAGTGCCTTCTAAGATGGCCACATTAATACTTCCTGATGTAGTGGGACGCATTTCGCTGTTACCATCCTTCCTATTGTCAGGAATGCAAGAGTTTGTTACATCAATAGCTGACCGGATGGATTCCTTAGGCCAAGAGAAGACGTTCCCACATGCAAAATCGGAACAATCTCTCTCCAGTTTCTTCTTTTTCTGTTGCAAGAGTCTGTTATCAGTTAGAGTTAAAGTAGTGGAAAGTTCAGAGAAGTAATCAGATAACTGTACAGATGTTAAAGAAGAATTTAAACGGTCTTCCAGAATGCAGATCTCTTTCATGAGTTCTTTCTCATTTAGTGAATACTGTCTTATTAACAGCTTGATATAACTATTGCTAGTCTCAATATTAAGTTTCTGCCAGTCTATTAAAAGGTCTGGATATTTGTTACCAAAGGTGGGCATCTTTAAAATGCGTAGCCCTCTTGGAATAACTTTAAAGGATAAACACGCTTCCATATGTTGTTTCTGCCACTGCACATTCTTCATTTTAAGTAAAGTATCTTCAAATTGTCTCATCAGTTGTAGCACATTGATATCTAACTGCTTACCTTTGTGGGTAACATTAGTATTAGCTAGTTGTGAATAAGAAAGTTTTAGCAGTGGATTTTCACACCTGGAAATCAGTTGAGAGAATGAACACATCATGTCCTCAGATGCAGCTTCCTCAATGTGTTTGGTTCCTTCTGTCATGTCCCCTCGAGATAACAGAGAGGCAAATGATAAATAAACAGAGATCTCTCAGGGTAAGGTACCTGCTATGTCCCCAAACAAAAAAATGTCAATATCAAGGTGCAGGTACTCCACGACTATCGAAGCCAACCATCAACCAAAAAAGCAAAAATCAATAAAAATTTTTTATACTTGAACAGCAAAAGAACTTTATTCCATGGGTTGTTAGCGCTTTCACGTCTACTCTGGACGCTTCTTCAGACTTTAATAAAACACTTCATCACTTCTGTATTTAAACACTTATCAATTAAACAGTTAACCAATGAAAGCCTTGCAGCTTCCTCAATTCAACGAAGGCATGCCCATTCTACACGTCTTTCGAACACCACTCGACCGGGGGGAAGACATGCAGACTCCACACAGAAGGTGCTCCAGCCGAGAATCGAACAGGAGAACCTCTTGCTGTGAGGCAACAATGCCACCGCTGCACTACCCAGGCTGATGCCAGGCTAGTACTCCTTTCAAAAATGTTTTACCAGACCTGTCTACTAGAGAAGTTACATTGAAGGGATCATCATGGAACAAACAGACTTTGGGATTATTGTTTAGTTAAAATATGTTACTCGCCGTTTAACTTTAGTATCAGTAAAACATTAAGTATTGTCCAGTGTCACTGTACCTGCCCCATCATTACCACCAGCACTGTATACTTTGTGCACTGGGTCTGTTGTACCAGTTTTCTTGGACGATGACCATGATTTCTATATCACAGATTTCTGTGTTCCACCATTCTGCTTCATGCCTGCTCTGTCTATGCTGCATTCCACTTGAAGATCATAGGATCATCTAATGAAATACAGCAGAATCTCTCTATACAGTCATTGATGTTAACATAGGAATGGACCAGTACTTGATTATATATTACTGCTAGTTGATCGTAAATTGGGTCTGGCCCCATATCTCTGATATATAGAGACAGTCAATGCCAAACTAACATCCTCCACATAACCTCTAAAAACTTCACAACTAACATACCTGTCCTAATAAATGTCCATGATACATAGGGACACAACTGGGTTGGGTTGCATGACTAGGTTTATAATGGCCTTGGCAGGTGTCCTTCATTTATGTTTGGTATTTTGTTAGCATGAGGCTGAACTCCCATAATAAGCCAGTTGTAAGTCCAGTGTTAGCCCGCATTTTCATTCCTTTTGGATTCAAGTTATTCTTTTTAGGCCGGATAGGGCTGCCAGCTTATTAGGACATCATCATTTGAGACATTCTCAGCTCCCAAATGTGTTGGCTATATACCAATATGGTAGTGTTAGCTACGTGACCAAAGTCCATGTAACCTATGCTAACTATCTCTTGTAGTCACCTGAAAAAATGTCATATTCATACAGGCCAGTTATTTTACATTAAGAAGGTTTGTGGTCTGCACTCTTGAGGGAGAAGAGGCTGGACTCTGCCCTTCTGCGCTGGGAATTTCTGGTTAAAGGTTTATAGTGCCTGAATATTTGAACTGTATCTTACTGAAATTGGTACACCTTGTTTGCTGTAGCATAGACTAGATCCAGGCCTGCTGAATCTAGCTTTGTTTATATGCTTGTTGTTTGTTTGCTTGTTATTTCCCTGGAACGCTAATTCTACCTAATACGCGGCTTCTCAGCGCTTCTGTGGATCACTAGTGATATCTGCATTGCTTACTGTACTTATTTCCTTGTTTCACTTGAAAGAAATTTACTGTTTGTCGTTTTTGCATTTAAGTTACCTGTAACACATGGCACTTAAGTTACCTGGCACTTGCTCGCTAAAGCAATTATATAAGTCAGCACTAAAAATTAAAAGCACTACACTCTCACTCCCCACTGGCCCTTGTTTTCAATTATTAAGGAATTCCCAATATTATTCTAGCATGTCCAAAGGTCAGTTGTCAATCTCCTTCCGGTCCAGCTGGTGAATCTGGGAATCTTGAGGCAATGTTACAACTGCCTCATGTACACAGACAACCCTCTCCTCCTCCCAACACATTCCAACACATGTGAGAGATGCAACCATATAGCCAATCTGGAGGCTAAGCTCTCTCAACTCAGTACTGGCATAACCAGTCAGGAGGAGAAGGAAACCACACTCACTACAATTCCAGTCTCACATAGACCTACCACGACAGCAAATCAAACACATAATCACACAAAAACATACTCGGAGGCTCTAAATAAAGATCTGCCTAAGCAGCAGAGACCTCCAAAGCAGACACCCAAGCAACCGCTACCCCAAAACAAAACACGTGCAACACATATCTCACAAAGCCAGTGGGCCGAACAGTCACAGCCCTTAAGACTAAACAACACACCTGATACACTTGTAATAGGTGACTCTATCGTCAGGCACACTGACATCCCGCTCACCAGGCTGAACAAGGAGAGGGTCACGGTGAGCAGCCTGTCGGGCGCTAGGATCCGCCACATAACACAAGCACTCAGGTCACTCCAAGGCAAGTACAAATATGACTCAGTCATTATCCATGCTGGTGTGAATGACCTGAGACGTACCTCCCTGGACTACATGAAAAGAGACATAAAGGAGCTCTCTGAGCATGTAGCCCAGGCCGGTATGACCCCGACCTTGAGTAGCATCTTACCCTCACCAAGAATGATGCCACAATATGAAGACAAGATGATCAATTTCAACAACTGGCTTAAGTACTGATGTCATTCAAAGGGGATCCAATGCCTGTCAGCTTGGGATGATATGCTCGACAAGCCACGATGCTTCGCTAGGGACGGCTTGCACCTGTCACCCCTGGGCTTTCGGATATTGGCAAAGGCTCTTGCTACCCCCATAGTGCCTTTTTTAGGCAAGGCTCAAAAGACAAACCCACCTCCATAGGTATCACAAGGGATAAGAAACTAAGAGTAATGCTACTCAACGCCAGAAGTCTAAACCTCAAGACGCACACACTCGAAACTCTCCTTAGCATGGAGAATATCGATATCTGTGCAGTAACAGAAACCTGGTTCAGGGTTCCCGAGAGCACCCCAGCACTACCAGGTTATACCTCATACCATGCTTTTCGGCCCCAAAACTTGGACCGAACCACAAAAGTTGGGGGAGTATCAATATTCATCAAAGATACCCACACCTCCAGGTTGGTGGCAAAGCACGAAGCATCAGAGACTATCCATGTGCAACTAACAGTGGGTAAAACTGCCTTCCAGTTTATAGCCTGCTACAGACCACCCTCCCAAACCCAGGAACCCCACTCGGCCTTTCTGAGAACACTGGAAAATATGAAGGTCTCTCCAAACACCATTATATTGGGCGACTTCAACTACCCAAACATAGACTGGGAGCATTACTCTAGCTCCAACACCCTAGCCCAAAGGTTCCTAGAATTTATAAACTCAAATGCTATGGAACAACTTGTTACCACTCTCACAAGAGGGGAAAACATACTGGACCTGATTATCACCAACATTGGGACTCTATGCTCCAGACCAGAAGTGTATCCCTCACTGGTAAGATCAGACCATAAACTAATCTCACTGGATATTCACATCCCGACCCCACCCCCTGCCCAGAAAATCACAGTGAAAAACTTCTCTAAAGCAAATTTCACACTCCTCAAAACCGAGGTGGAATCCTTCAAAGCCCCCGGGCCTGTGGAAATATGGCCCAGACCGCAGAATCCTTTATAAACGCATTCTATGAACACCTTCAGGAATGCATGGATCATGCGATCCCAAATAAAACCAAGACCCAATCCTCCAAAGGCAGACGTTCTGTCTGGTGGACCCCAGCCATAAACAAACTATACAATAGAAGGAGGAAGCTACTAAATGATAGAGCAAAATCCCAAAAAGGGAAGGCATCACTGATCAGTATTAGCAAAAAACTACGGGCACTCATAGGCCAGCTTCGAGAGAAAAATTGCACAGGACACCAAGGATAATCACAAGGCTTTCTTTAGTTATGTTAGGAACCTGGGTGGTAATTCCCAGATATGCTCAGAATTAGTCCAAAATGACAAAAAATACACTGAACCCACAGACATTGCCAACATCCTAGCTGACAGGTACAGTGCAAACCCCCACCAAAAGGGCAAATATCTATCCCAGCAGAGTGCTGCCCCTGACATCTCAGATGCTCAGGTAAGAGCCGCCTCTCCAAAGCAAAAAACACAGCATCAATGGGACCAGACGGTGTCCCGGGCTGCGTCCTACATGAACTCCAAGAAGAGCTAAACCCAAACATAAAACTACTGTTCAATCTCAGCCTTACTACAGGATATGTGCCCAAAGAGTGGCGTACAGCAACAGTGGTCCCTCTCCATAAAGGTGGTGCCTCAACGGATCCTGGAAACTACCGCCCCATAAGCCTGACTAGCTTGGTCTGCAAAGTTATGGAAAGGATCATCATGGACCTCATAAATAAAGATATTGGGGACCTACAGACAATGGATCCTACCCAGTTCGGCTTTGTTAAGGGCAGTTCCTGCCTCTTAAACCTGGTTGATTTCTTTGAAACTGTCACCAAGGCCATTGACGAGGGGAAGGTGGTCCACACAGCCTACCTGGACCTCGCAAAAGCCTTCGATACAATACCCCACTCGGGCATTATAGATAAGCTCACCAGCTTAAATATAAACCCCTATGTCAATAGATGGATTGCAAACTGGCTCAAGGACAGAACCCACATGGTTAGAATTGCTGGAGCCATGTCAGACTCCAAACCAGTTACAAGTGGTGTCCCACAAGGCTCAGTCCTGGGACTTCTCTTGTTCGGTATATATTTCTCAGGGTACAGGCCAACACAAAAGGACTGTGGCTGACCAAGTTCGCAGATGACTGCAAACTGGGCGCCATAATCGACTCTCCAGCCGACACAAGCATCCTCCAAAAGGGCCTCATAGAAACAGACAACTGGTGCCAGAGCCATGGCCTCAAGCTAAATGCCAAAAAGTGTATAGTCATCCCCTTTTACAAAAACAAAGTGCCCACAAATTACCACATAGGTGGTAATCCATTAAGTACAGAAGAAGTCATTAGGGACCTGGGGACCCAAGTTGATAGCAATCTCTCATTTGACAACCACATGGCCAAAGTGGTTAGAAAAACATTTTATATAGCCCACCTAATCATGAAGGGATTCACATCTAGATCAGGGGAGGTCATCGTGCCTCTTTACTCATCCCTCATCAGGCCCATAATTGAGTACAGTGCCCCTTTTGGGATGTACCTTACCAGACAGCTGCAGCAACTGGAAAGACCCCAAAGGTACCTCACCAAGAGGATCAAAGGGCTCAAACAGATGCCATATGCTGCCCGGTTAAAGAAACTCCAGCTCTACTCAGTGGCATACCGCCTGTTCAGAGGCGTTCTGTGCCTGACGTATAAAGCCATGTCCAATCCGGAATTAATGGACATGCTGCACCTCAGAAAATCCAAATCCCATTGAGCTACGCTTGAGAGACTTGAACCTCAGCACTGAAATAAATAGGACATGCTGGAGGGACAGATTCATAACCCAGAGGCTCCCTTCACTCTGGAATAAAATCCCAGTCCAGGTTAGGCAGAGTCCCTCATTGACTCTCTTCAAGAGGAATCTTGATGAGTGGATGGGAGATAGTAGGTTTACCCCGGGTATCACTTCTGTGTCACTGTTAGACAGAGGCACAGTATACTAACCTCGAAAAAGGGCATAGCAAAATAAATTTAAAATGGGTGGCGAAAGCCACACACAACCTGGAAGAGATTTATATTAGAGTGATTTGTGGGGTGCAGCCACCCAACACCTAAGACAACCTATACAGAATCACATGAGTAACAGGGGAGTTAGTCATACAGACAAAGAATGGCAAGGAATTAACACTTGAGCAATACAAATGACTAATCCTAAAGAACGTTAACATAGAGGTAAAAGACTACCCAACCCCCTTCCAAGGCTGCCTAGTTTTTGGGACAGGCATATAATTACTTATTGCTATAAACTCTAATTCACTTTGTACAATGTTGTGAGAGTTCAGGGTATCTTATTCAAGTAGTAGGACTGTGGGTGGAACAGTCTGTACGTGAAGAGCAGCAGGATTGGCAAGGTGCATTACTGTTCTTTGTTTTTATTTGTCAGGTTATTATTTAACATTTATTTTTGATATCACTTTTCAACAGCTTGCAGGTACGCTTCATTTATGTTTAGTATTTTGTTTTTAAACAACGTGTCAGGATTATAGAACAGCCTTTTATAATTCTATTGCAAACCCTGATAACTTTGGGTGTGGTATTTGTTACGAGGAATGCATTTCATCCAATCTCAGACACTTTGTAGTGATGGCACAGTGAGACTTTAGGTTGCATATGATTTATAATGCACTGTGGTAAGTTGCATAAACAAGCAGAAAATGCCTGTTTATGTTAAAATAGCTTTAGGATAGTTCCGACTTTACAGCTGTGAACTAAATTCACCTAAGTGTTAATGAATATAAGCTCACTAAAATTCTGAGTGGTACCCATGCTGAACTTTTTTTCAGGTGACCTCCCTGAAGCACTGTTTGTACATCAGGACCAGGGATAATTCTTTAGCAATGTGGAACAATAGTCTGTCTTTTCCACATGCCTACTATTGAAAGCCGAGTTAGTTGTTGAGTGCTTCTAATGTAACACTCCACCTTTTTTCGGTCGCATTCTGATTAGTCCTCCAACAGCAGTAATGCATCCTATACTGCTCATCTAAGGGCATAATTGTGGTGCTCTTTTCTCATAAAACAAATAACAGTAAGACCCACCACAGCAAGAAACTGAAGGGGGCATTATGTAAAAAGGACATCAATGAGCAGTAAAATGCAGTACATCTTTTTCCATTAGGTGTACACCCAAACAACTGTGTTGCAGAAAATATTTTAAAAAAATCACATTTCTGTCTGCCTCCAAAGTGGAAATAAAAGAAACAGTAGCTCATATAAGCACTTCTCTCAATTTCAAAGTGAAGTGATACTGTAAGGTTTTACTATGGCCATGGGGCTGTAAATAAAAGAGCACACAGAGGAAACTGTTAGCATATCCTGAAGTGTTAAAATACCCTCCCCCCAAACTACTGAAACCTGAGCCATCACACTAAAAGCTGCCTGAATGTAAACAATAGTATCACCTGGCCTACCAGCTTAATCAAAACAATGAGAGCTGCAGGGAATCTTGACACTCTCCCTTTAAGCAGCTTCTGTTCTAGATTTAAATAAAAACTCTACCAGAACATGTCTTTCACTTAGGACTCCATATTTCTTTCTCTTTGCCTATTCTTTGATATCATTCCCTAGTGGGGAAGGCAATCTCTTGCATTTCACATTTGTTTTGGCCTCAGCCCACTCTATTACCTTTCTCTTTCTCTCTCTGTATTTGCTCACAACACCTTTGTTCATTTGCCACCTTTCTCCAGTAAATTTCACCCCCCTCTTGCCTGTTTTCTGTGGCCCTACTTGCAATCATCCATACATGCAAAAATTTCCTTTCTCCATTCCTATATCGGCTTACTTCTTAGAATACTTTCTGCAGCTTTATAATTTTCTGTACGATGATTATTCTTCCTTGAGTATCTGCTTTCAAAATCCCACTCTTCTCATTTCTTGAACACCCCCATCAGCACCCCTTTCCACTCTGAATTACAACTTGTATATGAGCCTCAACTGTGTAATTCTAAAATATACCTTTGAATCAGGTAACGCTAAATGACCTTGTTCTATTGGGAGACTGAACTTAACTTCCTTCGGATCTTACTACTGTCCACAACTTCTCTGGTTGATAAAAATATACATATACCTGACCTATATACAAAACTAAAGGTTTCATGGCTTGTATCTTATCCATAAACAAGAGCTTCTAAATTCTCAGTTCTTGTATTTTCTTCTGTTTAATTTCTTCCCTCATATTCTTAGTTGTCATAACAGAAATCTTTTTAATCCATACTGTTAAAATACTTCATCTTATCTTGTCCGCATATGGGTACTGCTGAATTAATTTGTGTGTGGGTACACAATTTACTGCTACAGCAAGCATTCTAGCTTCATTAATTGTACATTGTAAAAAGACTTGAAAGTGTCTCAAAATGTTCCCCAACACTGAGATGTTCTTTTCTGGATTTATCAAGTAAGAACTATCTGCAAGTAAAGACAACTTTTCTTCATTATCATACCAGTTACCTACCTTGATTGTTAACTGCTAAACTTCCTCTTTTTCAGAGTCTTGGAATATCAACATTTTCCAAAAGTGTTTTCAATTGCCTCTCATTCAGATTTATTTCCCTAACCCTCTGTTCTATACAAAGTAACATCTCTGTTACATTTTTTAGGATTCCTTGTTAACTATGTTGCCCTAGGGTCCAGGAGTTTTGTCGCAACCCTTTCAACTTAACTTTGCTCAAGTCTTTATTTTAAGAATTCCTGTGCTTTAGGACTGGCAAAATAAAACTGTTTAACCACTACTTTCCTAAGCTCTTATATTATTCTTAAACACATTTCTCCTTGCCCCAAATTTAAGAAATTCAGGTCTGGTATTTTAAAGATTGTCCATCATGACCCAAGGAGTGAAGCTCGAGAATCAGATCGAGTATAGAGAGTTATTCTGGCAGTGTTGGTTAAACTCTGTGGTTTGGGTCTGCATTAAATGAACACTTATCCATCAGTTCTGTTGTAAAGTATACAGCAGCTAAGTTACAGGACTTCAATTTTAAGATATATTTTCAGATGTAACTTAATTTTAATTGTATCCAGATCATTGTATAGTTGTAAATAAGTGTTTACCATTATAGAAGAGTTTTTTAAATGTGCTTTTGTAATATGCATTTTTAACACCCATTTCTTTATACGCATTACAAGTTCACATACACAAACAATATTTTCAAATGTTTTTTGAATGTATGCAATGAGATTTTGGAGTGATTTTGAATTTCAACAGTATATTTATGAAGTGGGCTTTGTCAGGTGATTTAGGACACATGACATGTTAATAGTATTTAAATAATTAACTGGTCTGCCTCTTGTTATTTCTGATGAAGTTCTAGCAAAAGCATTAGAACAAAGGCGTGCCGTTTAAGTTGGTGCAAAACTATTTTTTGTAACGTAATTAACCGTGGTATGATCAGCCTCTCTGGCATTTTGGCTCTTCTAGTGTTGCAGTGGACTGGATCTCTAGATTTTTTTAATTCATTTTATATACCTGGAAAGAGAGAGATTCAACTAGGTGAAGGGAGTTGGGACGGAAGTCACTTGGGCCCCATGTTTGCAAATCTTGTTTTGTATATTTTGGAGAAGAAAGTTTTTTATATTCAGAATTTTCTTCTTATTGGTCCTTGTACCAGAGATACTTGGACAATATATTTATTCTTTGGATGGGATCTTTAGAAGAAATTGAAAATTGTGCATTATTTGAATCAGGCTACTAACTTCTTGAAATGTACTTTCTATAGTTCAGAAAAAAATGAATTTAGATACATTAATTAAGACTGAGGAAGGTTTCCTATCAAGCATCTTTAGGAAACCAACATTTAGCAATACTTACATTTTGTAAGATTCCATCTTTTTAAATTAAAAAAAGGATTGGTTAAGAAGCAGTTTATACACCTACCTAGAATGATATCAGACTGTAAAACGTTTGAAAATGTGTGTGAAACATTGATTAATATGTTCACAGATAGGGGTTACCCTAAGCAGTCTGTTGTTGATATCTACAAAGACATACTTGTTTTGCTCCAGTTTTGGGAAAAGGACTTAATTAGAAGGCATATAGCCCAATGGAAGTTACTGCTGAGAACCAGCAGCAGAAACCGCTATGGTGGTAGAATACAACACAATACCATCAGGGATATAATAAAAAACAAAGCATTGGGCTACATTTAAAGTCTGTGACACAGCAGCTAAAGATGCAGATGAGGGCTCTACTTTTGTTCATAAAACTGCTAACATCATTGAAAAAAATCTGAAATTTATTAACATGAAAAGATCACAAGGGATAGAGAACAAAAGTGACCCAAACCTTGTGGCTTTTGCAAACAATGTAAATATATTTTAATGACTACTAGGCATGTTATAAGGAACAACACAGAGTTGTACGTTAACCCAAAACAAAGCAACTGCCATAACAAAGGTGTGGCTTTATCTGGCACTGTGTTCCAATTGCTCTTCATTGTATGTGGGTAAAACTGCAAGATGTTTACATAACAGGATTTACAAGCTTTACTATGACAAAGAACCAGAATGAAAATAATGCTTTACATAAACATTCAGCAAACTGTCAACATTTTATTTATTTATTTCACATTAGTTAACCGGGTTGGTCCAGCTGGGTAGGAATTTACCCTTTTTCAGTGGAGACCCAAGGGGAAAAGCCCCAAACAGACATACAAACAGAGACAAATTAACAACATTAAAGAGCAAAACAATCTTATGGATACAATGGATAAGAACAACATAATGTACTCAATGGAATAGTACATAGCTATATATACAAAAAGTGTAGTAATAGGTTGTAACAGGAGAAACTACAGTAATAAATCCAGCAGGTAAGCAGGAAGGAAGTTAAGGTTGTAGGTAATATAATGAAAATAAACAAGGTATAATTAGATTAGTGGCTAGAAAAAGAAATGTTTAAGAGCAGGGACTTCAGAATTGAGGGAAAGTAGAGAGAGTAAAATGTAGAGAGGGGTGACTGCACAAGGGACCATAGGTCAGAAGAGGGAATGGTGCAAAAGACGACAGTAGTAGAGGAGGGATGCAGTGAACTAGAGGGAGAGTACAGAAAGAAGAGCAGTTGGATAAAGTAAGTTATAGAAAGAGGAAAAAGGTCTTATAGATCAGACTTACTGGTGAAGTGGGTATGTGGACAGGGAGGGGTTAAGTAGGATGATAACAGGTACATAAAGAGTTGTTATGGAGGTACACTATCAGGTCATGTCTGAAGTTAGGAAGGGAGGTATGACTTCTAATATGGAGTGGAAGATTGTTCCAGGTAAGGGAGATGGAGTGTTTATAGAGTATTATACCTACGTTCTTGTTGGGTTTATAGACTTGCAGCAAGAGTTTATCAGAGCTGTGCAGGGATCGGGGAGGGGTGTACCAAGAGATCAGGTTGGACAGAGATGAACAGTCAGAGTATGAATTAAGAATTCTGAAAGCTTGGATCAGCTGACATTTGGTCTGGTGTGGGAATTCGAGCCAATGTAATTTTATGAAAGCGGAGCAGTGATGGGATTTATAGGGGCTGCTGGTGACAAATCTAGCAATTTTGTTATAGGTTTGGTCTAGTTTTGCCAGCAGGTTATTTTGTAGATTGGAAAATAGAGGGTAACCATAGAGGAGGGCGGGGAAAAGATGAGACTGGGCTAGCAGTAGTTTTGAGTTGGGGGTCAGGAATTTGCGGTTTCTATATAGCATGGCAAGTTTTTGGTGTGTTTTCTTTATAGAATGAAGTATGTGGAGGTCTAGTTTGAGCTGGTCGTGATGACACCTAGGAGTTTAGTGTGCAAGTCTGGTGTTACGATGGTGCCATTTAGAGAGGATATGAGAAAGGTGGACTTGTGGTGGGCTAGAGTTTTAGGTAGGAATAGTAAGAGCTTAGTTTTAGAGGGGTTCAGGATAAGTTGATTATTGCAGAGCCACTTCTCAATACAGTGAAATGAAGACTGGGTGATATGGTGGATGTTATTGATGGAGTCAGAAATGGAGATCAGAGTTGAATCATCTGCATACTGTATGATAGAGGAGAGGTTGCTGGAAGTGTGTAGGTCACTGAAGAGGGTGAAAAGGAAGGGACCAATAATTGAACCTTGAGGAACTGGCTGAACTGGCAAAAAGGGTGAGAAGGAATTTTGCCATTTAACTGCTTGTAGGCAACTGGACAGGTAACTTGAGAACCAATTTAGAGTGGGGATGGAAATGTTCAGCTAAGAGAAAGTTTATGAAGTAGAAGGATTGTGAGAGACAGTATCAAAAGCCTTTGAGAGATCTAAGAAGAGTCAGGACACAAGTTAATTATTGTCTCTGGCCTCAGCTACAGTATGAGAGAAGGATAAGAGTGCAGTGTTAGTACTGTGTTTGGGCCTGAAACCGTGCTGGATGTTGGTTAAAAGATTGTTTTGAGTAAGGTGGGAAAGCAGTTGAGAATGGATACACTTTTCAAGAATTTTGGAGAGGGGAGAAAGAACAGCAATGGGATGGAAGTTAGATGGTTCTGTGGAGTTACCTCCTTTATGTAGTGGGATAGTGAAGTATTCCTTCCAAATAGAGGGGACAGTGGATTCTTGGATTGAGCTGTTGATTGGAATGGTGATAGGAAGGGCAAAAGAGTTAGCAAGTTTAAGGAATTGGGGAGGTAGGTTATCAGGGGCGGGAGAACACGGTTGGAGTTTACTGAGGTGAGTTTTAATAGACAGGTTTGAGCATGAAGGGGTCTTAGAGGTTAGTGGAGTCAGATTAGGAATGTGAAAAAGGTGTGGGTCTGGTAACTGAAGTGACAGAGGTGGGGTTGGGGTTATTAGAGGTGTTAGGTACTAGTTTAGAAATTATATCAATAAAGTAGTGATTTAAATGGATGGCGGTATCTGAGGGAGATTGATTGGGAAAAGTGTTGGGGGTTGTGGGTGACCAAGGGTTAAGCAGAGTTTTTATGGCTGACCAGAACTTCTGGGGGTTAGTAGTTTGTAGAGATTGGTCAGACAGGTAAAACTTTCTTTTGTCCTGGTTGACTCTTTTTTGTAAGGTTTGTAAGTTCCCTACAAGATTGTTGGAGGGCAGGAGATTTGCTTTTCTGATACTGTTTCCAAGTGGCAATCCTTTTATGCATAAGGTGGAAGGTTTCTTTGGATAGCCAGGGGGTATGTTTAGCTTTGACTTTTATTTTCCTGATGGGGGCAAGAGAATTGAGTATGTTTAGCAATGTCTGGTTGAAGTAGCTAACTGCATCATTTAAACGTAGAAAGTATAGGCAGGACCAGTTAATATTTGAGAGAATTTTGTTGAAGGAAGTGGTACTGAATTTTCTTTGGTTGCGGATGTATTTTAAGAGGTGAGTACTAGTGAGGTTGGGTGAGTACCTAGTAATGTGTATAGGTAGGTGGTCACTGATGGAGTCAGATAGTGTACCTGGCTGGTGGTACAAATTGGGAGAATTTACGAGAATCCAGTCTAGGATAGAATTGGAGTGGTTTTTGCCAAGGCGGGAAGGGGAGGAGACAAGCTGAGTAAAACCATGTAGGGTGAGACTATGAGACGGTGTAGTAGAGTTAAATGAGTTCCAGTCTATATTATTACATCCCCAAGTATGATAGTTTCAAAGGGGATGTGAAGAAAACACCAAGATAAAATGTCGTCAAGGATGGTGATATTATTCCCTGGTGGGATATGGAGTGAAGCTTTGGCCATTTTTTGGTAGTTGTTGAGATGACAGGTTACTATGAGTAGCTCTGCAGGGTGGAAGGTGGGAGTGGCAACTGTAAGTGGTGAGATATTGAGAGAGTCAGAAAAAAGAATGGAAACACCACCTCCCTTTTTGCTAGGTCTATCCAGTCTGTAGATATTGAAACCAGGGGGGCCGATCTCTGAGTTGAGGATGTGGGGTTTTAGCCAAGTTTCAGAGAGAGTTAAGATGTGCGGGGTATAGTGTTGTACGAGTGCGTGGAGTTCAGGCACTTTGTTGCAGATGCTCTGGATGTTAAGGGAGAAGAACTTTAGTCTTTTGGTTGTGTGTGTAGAAGTGAGAGTAAAATCGCTAGAGGTGTGGGGAAAGAAGTAGTAGTGATAGTAGATGAGTGGAGGAGTTGGAAGATAAGAGTTGGTTATTAGGACCAGGGTTGGGGTGTATATCGCCTGAAAGGAGGAGTGTTGTCAGGATAGTGTGTAAAGAGTTAGGTTGAGGGAGAGGATACAGAAATTTGGATTTTAAGTTTGGGATTTGTTTTGATGAGGGGGAGCAATTTAGTTTTAAAGAAAAAACAGTGAGGTAGAGTGCAGTGAGTGTGGGCATAAAGGAGTGTGGTAGGACCTGGACAGATTTTGGGAGGGATTTAAGTTCCGAGTGGAGGGTAAGGGGAGAATTGCAAGGGGGTGTGATAAGATGTGACGTATGTCAGTGTAAATAGCAGAGGGAAGAGGAAAAGAAGTGGCAACATCTTTAGTGTTAAGTGTAGGCAATGGTTATGACAATGCGGTATGTAAAGCAGTTAGAAATGTGACAGGTAATATCTTGAAAAAATAGAGAGATAATAAAATATACCACAAAATATATATTCTTTATAAACAAAATATACTTGAAAATTTAGCAACCACAAAAGGTCCCAGCAGTAAGACTACAAACCAAGTTTGTCTTAATCGTAATACAAAGCAAGGTCACCTTAATTAGCAGACTGCAATCATCTGACCACCGAAAACAAACTGTGACATATAAGTAAATGCAGACAGATTAATAGAAGCAGATACTCTGCTAAACTGGATATAGCAGTGCTTAGAGGGGTACTTTTTCTTACAGTTTGTGATAATATGCGAGTACGCTCCCTCCAAATCGGAGTGTCTTAAACAGCAGAACTGATGCCTCTGACTCCAAAAATGGCAAGGGCACCATCTGAGGATGGAGGCAATAAGAGAAAAAATGCTGACAGGATGCATCCGAGGTTATCACCCCTATAAATTACATTTAGAATATACATCTTTTCTCTCTGCATTTTAGAAAGAATTTCCTTTGATGGGAGGGAAAAAGCATGTGAAAATAGATTGGAATAGCAGGATTTTTTGGCAACTTAAACTGAATGCTTCCAACCCCTGAATTAAATGAAAATATCTATTACTCAGGTACTGACAGCAACAGTGTCCAAAACTGAAAATAATTTTTACTACTAATTTCCAACTGTAATGCACATGAATGAGTCTGGTTTTCATCTTTATGTTTATTTACATGTATTTAATCATTTATACACCGGTAATTTATTATATCTAAATTAGTTCAGTAGGTGAAATTTTTATGATGGTTTTAACTATTTATAACTTCTGAAATAAAATTTAAGATTTGGATATGTACACTAGCTGTTATAAACTTTGGTACTACATTAAGTGCATAACTTTGATTTGGTACGGTCCCTTTAAGGACACGATTGCTCAGTAATTATTCTGCAACTAATTAACTAATTGTATATAAAAAAAAAGAGGCTTGTATTGTAGAATTCTTCTGATTAAGTCTTGTGGCATCGACAGATGAAAGCACTAAACTTTTTGTCAAACTGTGTGGATTTTAAACATTTTTAAATAAAATAGACAGAAAACAAAAAGTACATTTGTGTACACTTACCATAAATGTAGATGTTCGAGTGTATTCACTGTTGCAGTCATTACATTTGGGTTATCGGCTTGCAGGTAGCCATCAGTCAGCTTGATTAACAAAGTCTTGGGTCCTGCGCCAGTTGCTGTCTCTTCTTCTGTGACGTAAGGTCGTCAGGGGTATAAAACATGCAGCCGACGTCATTACATCAGCTTTCCTTGCCCCAGATGTCAGGTGCCCCCCCTAATGGGAAGCAAGTAAATCTATAAAAATACAAGGTTATACCTCAAACAAAAAAGCAAATACACCAAAAAGCTTTTAAGCATAGAAAAGGAGAGAAGAGATATAGCCAAACGAAGTCAGAGGGTTGGAGGGAAGGTAACCAGGACTGCAACAGTGAATACACTCGAACATCTACATTTATGATAAGTGTACACAACTGTACTATGTTCTTTGTGTTTCACTGTTGCAGTCATTACATTTAGGTAGATTCCCAAAGCTAAGGATGGGAGGAGGAATTTAGATAGCATTAGGACCAGCTATAAGGCCCTGCAAAACTGCAGTGGCAAAGACAGCTCTGGACTTAGAGAAAACTGGCAAATGGTAATGCTTGGTGAAAGTATGTACAGAACTACAGGTAGCAGCTTCTAGGATGTCCCTGGTAGGTACGCCTCTGAAAAAGGCTGCAGAGGTAGCTGCGGCCCTGGTTGAGTGGGATCTGATCCCCTGTGGGATGGGTTTTCCATAGAGCTTATAGCAGAAATGAATGCAATGGCCTATCCATTTGGAGATGGTTCACTTTGAAATAGCCTTCCCCTCAGACCCTGCAGCAAATGCCACCAGCAGTTGTTCAGATTTCCTTTGAGGTTTAGACCTGTCCAAATAGAAGTTGTCTGTGCAAATTTAAGGAGTGCAGTATCTGTTCCCCTTTGTTCTGTGGATTAGGAAAAGAAGGTAGGCAAATGAATGGACTGATTCAAGGCCACACTGGATACCACCTTTGGCATGAAAGAGGGATTGGTCCTGAGGGACACCCTGTCCGCATGAAAAGATGATGAAAGGCTCCACTGCCATAAGGGCCTGTAATTCAGATACCCTTCTTGCTGAAGTTATGGCTAAAAGGGAAGCCGTTTTCCAAGAAAGGAATTTTAAATCGGCAGTAGCAGCTGACTCGAAAGGAGGAAGGGTGAGTTTCTCCAATACAAAGTTAAGGTCCCAGGCTGGAGTTGGAGCTCTCCTGGGTGGTCTTAAATTTTTGGCCCCTCTGAGGAAATGCTTGAGCAGTGGAAGAGAGAAGAGGGGAGGTTCTGTTATAATGAGCTGAAATAGCTGAGGCGTGAATTTTTATTGAAGAAAAAGACAGGCCCTTGTGAAGCATCTCAGTTATGTATTGTAAAATCTCAGGTAAATTGGGCACTGCTGTGCTCATCCCTTGAGACTGGTTCCAGGCACAGAATCTTTTCCATTTTTCAGCATAAGATTTTCTAGTACTAAGCCTCGTTGTCTCTAAAATGACATCCATCACTGGTTTACTGAGGGATGGTAAAATGGGGCTTAGGTAATTAGCCAGGCTGCTAGGTTCAGTGTTTGAAGCTGAGGGTGCAGAATCTGGTTCTTCTGCTGAGACAGCAGGGTAGGAGTCTGAGGCAGGTGCCATGGGGCCAACAGTGACACACTGCACAGGAGGGGTACCAGTGTTGGTGTGGCCAGGCAGATGCAATCAAAATCATCCTTGGTTTGTCTTATTTGATCATTAGTAGCACTTTGGAGAGCAGAGGCAGAGGAGGAAAGGCATAAACTGATAGGTTTTTCCAGCTGAAGGACAGAGCATCCAGCTTCCAAGCTTGTCTGTGGGGAGTCCTTGCATAAAATGTTTCCAATTGATAGTTCAGGGGGAGGCAAACAGGTCTATATCTGGGCTCCCCCATTTGCTTGTCGACATGTTGACAATCCTTGGTTTCATTTTTCACTCGTGTGGGTCCATGAGGGTTCTGCTTAGTCCATCTGCCAGTGTACTTAGTTTTCCTGGCAGGAATTGAGCTTGTAGATGTACTTGGTAGCTCAAGGCTGTGTTCCACAATGCCATGGCTAGTCTGCAGAGGGGGTAAGGATATGTTCCCCCTGCTTGTTTATGTACCACATAACAGTGGTGTTGTCTGTCTTTACCATTAATTGTCCTGGAAGAATGTTGTCCTTGAAGGCTGTCAGAGCATTCTGTACAGCTAACATTTCTTTATGACTGATGTGAAGGTGCATTTGAATTGGGTTCCATTTGCCCTGAATGCACTACCTTGCCAGGAGCGCCCCCCCCCCCATACATAGTCTGGTGCATCTGTTGTTAGTGTTTTAGGCGGCAGGGGGTAGTGTGAGTGGTAGTCCCTTGTTTTGGTGGCAGGCCTCTGCCCAACAAAGGAACTCTAGGTGTAAACAAGAAATGATAGGAATCGTTGCTTCTAGATCCTGAGAGTGTTGACACCATAGGATTTTTAGATACAACTGTAATTTCCTCATATGCAGTCTTGCATATGGAATTAGAAGAATGCATGAGGCCATGAACCCCAAGGCTTGTAGTATTTGCCTTGCAGATAGCAGGGTTTTTGTGACCACTTGTTTGAAGTAGGTTGTCAAGTGAATTTGTTTCTCTGGCGTGAGGAAAGCCATCTGGGAAGTTGTATTCAAGTTTGCTCCCAAGAATATAACTTGTTGACAGGGTACCAGGTGTGATTTCTTTTTGTTTATGGTGTACCCCTGACAAGTTAGCACCCTCTGTACAAAAGCCAGATGATTCAAAAGTATGTCCTGGATTTCTGCCTGAATTAGACAATCATCCAGGTATTGGTATATTTGAATATTTCTTTGCCTGCAAAATGCAATGACTGGAGCTAGGCATTTTGTGAATACCCTGGGTGCAGTAGATAAGCCAAAGGGCAGTGCAGAGAACTGATAGTGCGTGTAGCCTGCTTTGAAGCATAGGTATCTTCTGCAAGATTCCCTGAGTGGGATGTGCAGGTATGCTTCCTTTAAATTTAGTGTTGCCAACCAAGCATCTTTGCTTAGCATAGGAAGCAACTGGTGAGGGAGTCAGCATCTTGAATTTTGGAATCACCAAAAAGGTGTTTAGAGTAGGCAGATCCAGGAGAGGACACCATGAATTGTCTTTTCTGGGTACCAGGAAAAATCTTGAGTAGAAACCTTGTCCCTTTTTCTCTTCTGGTACCAACTGAATAGTCCCTATGCTTAAGAAAGAGAGTACTTGCTTTTGGACCACTGCCCACTGCTTTGGAGGTAGAACCGGCCAACTGTTTGGAGTTGGTGACATGCGGAAGTGAAATCTGCATCCTCGGGACACTATATTTAAAACCCACTTGTCATGGGTAACAAGTCTCCATTTCTTTGCATGAAGTGCCACCTTTCCCCCCAAAGGGGCAGTCAGTTGCGAAGTGTTTGGAAGTTTTAAAAAGAAGTCATTGAGACAGTTTACCATAGGGGGGAGTTTTATTACTCCCAAATGTGGAAGTGGAGGCCCCCCATTGCTTAGTCCTATGCATCCCCTAAGACTGAAGCCTGGGTGCTAAGCTAGATCTGGGTTTGGACTGAGAAGGTCTGGAAGAGGCAGGAAAGGACCAATTCTTAGAAGGCCAATGCCTACTCAATCTTGGAGGTTGTACTTGTAAAAAGTCTAACAGTTTGCATAGATTTAGCTTTTTCCTCCATCTTTTTAAGAACAACTTCTGCCTTGTTGCCAAACAGGTGGCCGTGATTAAAGGGAGCATCCAGTTATTTCGCTTTAACATGATCTGGCAAGGATTGCTCCTTAAGCCAAGCCTGCCTTCTAAGTACAGACCCAGTGACTACAGCCCTGCAAGATGCCTCTAGTGAATCAAAACCACATTGCAATGTATGTTTACCAACTTGTTCATCAGAATGCATAAAATCCTGTAAATCCTTATTTTCAGTACAATCAGGAATCAACATCATTTTCTGTTTAAGTAATCCAATAATATGCAGCTGATACTTTAAGATATGAAACTGGCAATTCAAGGCCCTAATGGCCAAAGTTGCAGAAGTGTATACTTTCTTACCCCAACTATCCAACGCCCTGGAGTCTCTATCACAGGGGATAGGATTTTTGGCAGTAGTAGCTTTAATGCCCTTGCGTCCCTATGAAATGGTTTCAGGATCCGCAGTAGGATTTTTGAAAAGGAACTTGTGAGAGTCAGGAACCCTGTAATATCTATCAGGTTTTCTGGAAGCAGGAGGTAGAGAGTCAGGGGCCATGCTAGACTACGAAAATGCATCATCAACAATGTCCAGTACAGGAGGTATAGCTAAAGGCCTGTGCTGGGGCAGGAGTAAGAAATCCCTAAGCCTCTTTTTAGAATCAGAGAAATCCTGACTTTCCCAACGGAAAAGCTCCCTGAGAGTATGCAAGGTTTCACCAAAACAGAAATTCTCTGTTGGCGGGGGGGGCGCAGAGGGAATAGAGTCCTCAGCATCAGAATCCTCATAGGTAGATAAGGGTAAATCCTGGTCATCAGAAGAAACAGAAATTTCAGAATCCTGGTCAGAAGTATCATAAGCAAACTCAGTCCTAGGTCTCTTAGAGGGGGAAGGTTGGCTTCCCCTGATTAAAGTAATAAGGACTTCAGTCATTCTTATCATTTGTTCTTTAGGCAGAGGCCTAGACCATGCGGTCTGGGCGTCAGTTTTCTAGGCATGGTTCGAGTTTTAAGCCTTGAAGAAGAAGATGGCGCTGGTTTGATATGCAAGTCAGTAGGCTTGAATACACCCCTCAGAAGCCGGTACCTGCACAGCGGCTCCGGACCCATCCAAGGTAGAGACATCCGCAGGTTCCACAGTTGAAGCATCTCGTGGCATACTGGACTCCGAATGGGTTTCAGTAGAGGCCTGCGAATCTGAAGTAGCGGGTATCCGGGGCTGCGAAAGCGCCTCACTGAGTACATGCGAACTGGGTGGCCTGTCTCTGTTTTTATCTTTGCGTTTTTTCGGAATGTCGGTAGTCGGATGGCTTACCGAAGACATATCAGGATAACTGAACCGAGCACCAAAAAATTAGAAGCGCAAACATACAGACGACTGACAGTTCGTGGTTTAAATAAGACACAAAACCGACAGCGAGGAACGCCATGGTCAGGGCCTAGGCAAGGAATATAGCATGAATGAAAGCCTTTATGAGGTATTTACTTTCCACAAGAAATACAATTATTTACTTTTACTGACATCGGTTTAGAGCAAGAAAAAGTTTCCCCAACGGGGTACTTAGCTTTTAGTTGAAGACTTCAGTTCTGAAACTCAAAAACGAAAATTTCAGGAGTCGGCCGACCGGCACTTGTGAACTGCTTCTGCTTTGGGCACCGCACGTCAAGAAAGACTGATGCAGTGACATTGGCTGCATGTTTTATACCCCTGACGACCTGATGTCACGGAAGAAGAGACAGCAACCGACACAGGACCCAGGACTTTGTTAATCAGGCCGAATGAGGACTACCTGCAAGCAGATAACCCAAATATGATGACTGCAGCAGTGAAACACGAAGAACATCTAAATTATAATAAACAGAAAGGGAAGTTCCCAAAATGATGTTATCTTTGCTAAAAGCTGTAATCCACCCACACAGGCTAGTGAGGAGATTCAGGTGAGTAAGTCCTACAACTGGCACAAACACTGAATAACTGATTTTCTGTGACAGGAGTTAAGCTTTCCCTGATGGGAAGGTATTAGCCAAATCCACTATCACAGGGAGTCACAGGAAGTTGAGCTCTGGAAAGCTGCCAATGTGGGGCTGTACAAGCACAACACCCATATGCCAGTGACATTGAGTGAATAATTAAAATCAAATATTCTCAAGTACTACTTCAGAAACTAAATCTCTTGCAGTATTTTCCCTTCTAGGCCACCCAATACATACTCACTTTTGCAAATCATGTTCCAGTTCACACCCATAAATAACATTCCCTGCTGAAAGCTTATTATCATCTCCAGTGTATCCTAAGCTCCAAAGTACTAATTTTAGGTGGAGTATAAATAGATGTCAGCATAATCCTTCTACCCTTCCAATAAACCCTTATTACCACAAATTTACATTACTGTCTTTTTCCCTATTCTATCACTACAGAAGCCTTTCTCACAGCCAGTATTATTACTCCATGCTTCTTTTGCCCCTGATATTCTGATGAATTCCTGCCTTGAAATCTTTTCTTTGACAAATTCACATGTTCATTGCTGTCTAAATATATCTCATGCAGCATTGCTGTTTGCATCCTACACTTTTTAAAATGTTTGTTTCCTTCAATAATCTCTACTTCTGTCTATAGCAGCAAGGCCATTTACATTCCATGCTAGTATCGACAAAGCAGCCATTCTGACTAAAAAGTTACCTCCACATATTATACATAACAATTTTTAATGTTTCCAACTTGTATGTAGTTGCTTCTTTTAATCGCTTACTTGAAAAAAGGCGATCTTCCCCCAGACATTCCCCTTCAATAAAACATTCAAAAAATGAAACACTAAATACATTTTCAAAACTCCATCTCATTTTAGCCAATAGCGTACACACAAAAAGTATAGTTGTGTAAAATCTTACCATAGCAGGAGAAGTCTTTCTCTTCAGTGTTGCAATATTCTTCACCTAAAGGATCTCCTGTTAAGGATAGCCTAAAGTCTGGTCAGTATACTAATGCTCTTTGCTCAAAACGTAGGGCAAAAAGGTGACATATGGATGCAAACACTCAGAACTGAACCCCACCCCACAAAGAAGGAACACACCCTCAAGGAGAAACATGAATATGTACATCCAGAAGGAAAAAGGCCCTTCAGCCAGAAGGGAAACAGAACACAGGGCAAGCGTCATGACAGAGGGGGAAGGCAGGAGGGGGAGAATATCAAAACACTGAAGAGGAGGACATCATCTGTTATGGAAAGACTTCATGCAACTGTACTATGCTCTTCCATATCACTGTTGCAGTATTTTTCAACTAAGAGAGAGTACAAGAGATCAAGAGGAAGGGAAGCCTGGGAGGAGGAAGATATAGAAGAACCCTCACCAAACCTGTGCAGAATAGTTCTGGCCCTAGAAGAGTACAGTTGTGTACCTACCATAAATGTAGATGTTTGAGTGTATTCACTGCTGCAGTCATTACACTTAGGTTATCCTGCTGGCAGGCTACCTGCAGTCGGCCCGAATTCCAAAGTCCTGGTCCGGCGTCGGTTGCTGTCACCTCTTCCCTGACGTCAGTGCGCCAGGGGTAAAAAAGATGCAGCCGACGCCATTTTCTTCAGTTTTTCTTGCCCCAGATGTCAGTTGCCCCCAAAAGGGTAGGCTAAAAAATTCTGATTATAAAAAAGCATGCACATAACCTTCCTCTACAAGCAAATACACCACACAGGCTGTATAGAATAGAGAAGTACAGGTAGAGAAGTACAGATAAGTCCCAGCAATGAAAGGGGGATGGTGGAAAGGTAACCTGGACTGCAACAGTGAATACACTCGAACATCTACATTTATGGTAGGTACACAACTGTACTATGTTCATCGTGTGTCACTGTTGCAGACATTACACTTGGGTTGAATCCCAAAGCTGAGGTTGGGTGGCTGGGCCTAAATAAAATTAGGAGTGGCTATGAGGCCCTGCAGAACTGCAGTGGCAAAGCCTGCTTTGGATTTAGAGTAAAGAGTAAGTGGTAGTGCTTTGTAAAAGTGTGCACAGACGTCCAGGTTGCAGCCTCCAAAATGTCCTTGGTTGGTACTCCTCTAAGGAAGGCTGCTGAAGTGGCTGCTGCTCTGGTAGAATGTGGCCTAATGTCCTTAGGCACGGATTTGCCATGTTGTGAATAGCAGAAACGAATGTAGTGGCCTATCCATTTTGAAATAGTCTGCTTTGAAATAGCTTTTCCTTGCGATCCTCCAGCATATGCCACTAAGAGTTGCTCAGTCTTTCTGAAAGCTTTAGTTTTGTCCAAGTAAAAGCGTAGCTGTCTGTGGTATGCCCAAAGAATGCAGAAGTCTCTCCCCCTTATTCTGCGGGTTTGGATAAAAGGAAGGCAAATGTATGGGTTTGGTTAAGAGCCACACTGGACACTACCTTAGGCATAAATGTTGGGTTTGTCCTTAGAGAAACCCTGTCCGGATGAAAAATAATAAAAGGTTTCACAGCCATTAGTGCCTGTAACTCTGAGACTCTTCTTGCTGAAGTTATTGCTAGGAGAAGAGCTGTTTTCCATAAGTATTTTATCTCAGCTATATTGGCTGGCTCAAAAGGAGGCAGTGTGAGTTTTTCCAAGACAAAATTGAGGTCTCATGCAGGTATTGGAGCTTTCCTTGGAGGTCTTATGTTTTTGGCCCCTCTGAGATACTGCCTTAGCAGTGGAGGAGAAAAAAAAGGTGGGTCCGTATTGTAATGAGCTGAAATGGCAGAGGCATGGATCTTAATTGATGAGAAGGATGGGCCTTTGTCCAGCATCTCAGTTAGGTATTGTAAAATCTGAGGAATATTTGGTACAAGCCTATCAATTCCTTGTGCCTGGCTCCAGGCACAGAATCTCTTCCATTTTTCTGCATAAGATTTTCTGGTGCTAGGCCTCCTGGCCTCCAAAATAACATCCATAACTGCTTTAGAGAGAGGTGTGTTCTGAATGCTTACTTTACCCGCCATGCAGCCAGATTTAGGGTTCTGAGTTGGGTGTGCAGGATCTGATTGTTTTGTTGGGTCAGCAAATGAGGGATTTGAGGTAATGTCCAGGCTGGGCCTTGAGACAAGCTCTTTAGGATTGGTTAACAGTGCTGGCGTGGCCAGTCTGGGGCAATCAGGATCACTTTTTGGCTTCGCTTGTCTGACCTTTAGGAGCACCTTGGGGAGGAGAGGCAGAGGAGGGAAGGCATATACTGCAAGGGCTTTCCAGCTGAATGAAAGGGCGTCCACTTTCCATGCTTGTTTGTGATAAGTCCGAGTGCAGAATTTCTGTAGCTGACAGTTGTGAGGGGAGGCAAATAGATCTATGTCTGGGCATCCCCATTTCCCTTTATCATGCTGAAGATTTGTGGATCTAGTTTCCACTCGTAAGGATCCATGAGATTTCTGCTTAGCTCATCTGCCAAAGTATTTGTCTTTCCTGGCAGGAATTGTGCTTGCAGGTGTACTTGATAAGTCAATGCTGTGTTCCACAAAGTCATGGCTTATCTGCAGAGGGGGTAGGAATGTGTGCCTCTCCTTGCTTGTTTATGTACCAGATGACTGTAGTATTGTCCGTCTTTATCAGCAGTTGTCCTGGATGAAGTAGGTCCTTGAAGGCTGTCAGGGCATTCTGTACAGCTAGCATCTCTTCTTGATTGATATGAAGATGCATTTGGCTTGTGGGCCGTGCGCCCTGAATACATTTTCCTGTCATGTGTGCCTCCCAGGCATAATCTGATGCATCTGTTGTTAGTGTTTGCCTGGCTGTGGGTAAAGTGAATGGCTGTCCCTTGTTGTGGTGACAGGCCTGTGCCCACCATAGACACTCCTGTTGCCGGCAGGGAATGAGAGTAATTAATGTTTACAGGCTGTGGCAATGATGAGTCCAAATACTTTTTAGATACCACTGTAGTTTCCTCATATGCAGTTTTGCATATGGAATTAGTAGAATGCAGGATGCCATGTAGCCCAGAGCCTGCATAATTTTTCTTGCAGATAACTGGGTCTTTGTTGCCATGCTTTCGAAGTAAGTTGCCTTTGTTTGTCTGGCGTGAGATAAGCCATCTGGGCAGTTGTGTTTAAGCTTGCACCCAGGAATATTATCTCTTGAGAGGGTACTAGTTTTGATTTCTTCTCGTCTACTGTGTACCCTAGGCAAATTAGTAATCTTTTTATAAACGCCAGATGCTTCAGTAGAATGTCTTTGGTGTCTGCTTGAATAAGACAGTCGTCCAAGTAGGGATATATTTGAATTCCTCTTTGTCTGCAACATGCAATTACTGGTGCCAGGCATTCTGTGAAAACCCTGGGTGCAGCAGATAAGCCAAAGGGCAGTGCAGAGAATTGGTAGTGCATTGAGCCAGCTATGAATCTGAGGTATCTTCTGCAAGACTGTCTGATTGGGACATGCAGGTATGCCTCTTTGAGGTCCAAAGTTACAAGCCAAGCATTCTTGCCCAGCATGGGCAGAAGCTGCTGCAGAATCAACATTTTGAATTTTGGAACTTCCAGGAAAGTATTTAGAATAGACCGGTCCAGAATTGGTCTCCAGGCTTTGTCCTTTCTTGGTACTAAGAAAAGTCTTGAATAAAATCCTTGTCCCTGCTCTTGTTGTGGCACTGGCTGAATAGCCCTCATGTCCATGAGAGACGAAACTTGTTTTTGTGCCTCTGCCCATTGATTGTGTGGCAGGTCTGGCATACCTTTTGCCTTTGGAAGGGTGTGAAAGTGGAACCTGTAGCCCTGAGAGACTATATTTAAGACCCATTTGTCCTGGGTGATCAAGTGCTAATTTTGTGAAAAAAGTGCTAGCTTTCCCCCTAAGGGTGCTGCCAAAAGATAAGTGCTTGGCATTGGCAGAGGGAAGTCATTGGGACTGTTTCCTATAAGGCTGTGATTTGTCTTCTCCGCTTTTGGAGGTAGAAGCATCCCATTGTTTGGGCCTGTATGAGCCCTGGGGCTGTTGTCTGCCTCTAGGGCGTCTGTATCTGCCTCTTTGTGTCCTGTCTGACACTGGAAAGGACCAATTCTTAGAAGGCCAGTTCCTGCTAAATCTGGGTGGCTGCACCTGTAAGAAATCCTTTACTGTATGCATTGATTTAGCTTTATCCTCCATTTTTTTCAACACCTCTTCTGCCTTAACAACAAACAAAGTATCATGCTGTAATGGAGCATCCAATAATTTTGCTTTAACATGATCAGGCAGATTCTATTCCTTTAACCAAGCATGCCTTCTAATGACAGAACCTGTAACTGCGGCCCTGCAAGAGATCTCCAGTGAACCAAAACCACACTGCAAAGTATGCTTTCCCACTTGTTCAGCTGCATGCAATAAATCCTGCATTTCCTTGTTCTCAGAGCATTCAGAATTTGTCAACATTTTCTGCTTTAACAGTGACATTAAGTATTGCTGATATTTAAGCATATGAAACTGACAATTTAAAGCCCTTACAGCCAAGGTAGCAGAAGTGTAAACTTTTTTCCCCCATCTGTCCAGTGCTCTTGAATCCCTATCTGAGGGGACAGGTTTTTTTTGCAGTAGCGGCCTTGACCCCTTTGGGACCCAGCGATATAGTTTCTGGGTCAGCAGTAGGGTTTTTGTATAGAAATTTATGAGAATCTGGAACCCTGTTGTATCTGTCTGTTTTAACAGGTGCAGGAGGTAGAGAGTCGGGAGACAGTCCGGACTCTGGAAATACATCTACAATGTCTAGAACAGGTGGAATAGCAAGAGGTTTGTGCTGAGGTAGTAGAAGAAAGTCTGAGCCTTTTCTTAGATTCTGAATAATCTTGGCTCTCCCAGTGGAAATGCTCCCTCATGGTATGCAGGGTTTCCCCAAAGGAATAATCCTCAGGAGGAGAAGCTGAAGGAATAGATTCTTCAGCATCAGAATCCTCATAGGGAGGAAAAGAATATCCCTGTCCTGAAGAGGAGTCAGAAAAAATGGAAACCTGATCAGAGGAATCATATTCAGTGTCTTGCCTAGGCCTCTTATCAGGAGGGGGATGGGAACCCCTGATCAAAGTAATTAGGTCTTCGGCCATTTTGAGCATCTGTTTCTTAGGCATGGAAGTCTGTCCTGGAGAATGCTGTACATGTTTCCTTGTCTTTAAAGCTGTTTTAGTCTTTGTCTTGGATGCTGAAGTTGGCTTGATATAGAGCTGTGTAGGTCTGAAAACACCCTCAGAAGCCAATGCCTGCTCAGCGGCTCCGGACCCATCTGAGGGATTAGTTTCGGAATGCCCAATACCTTGAATATCCAGAGGCCTAGTTGTCGCCACGTGGGAGTCGGAGGGCGGCCTGTGGCTCTGAGGTAGCGGGTGTCAGGGGCTGCGAAAGCACCTCACTAAGAACCGGCGACTGGCCTAGAAAAGGCTTCATCGTCTGTTTTGGACCTTGGATGCCTGTCTTTTTCTTTATCCTTGCGCTTTTTATGAACTCCGGTCGTCAGCTGTTCCAACGGCATTACATAGTTAAACCTACGGCCAGAGTAATGAAATGCAAAATTGTACCGACGTTTAATAGTGCGTTGGTTAAATCTAGCACAAAACCAACAACTAGTGACGTCGTGATCAGGGCCTAGGCAAGGAATACAGTAAGAGTGGAAGTCCATATGAGGTATTTGCTTCCCACAAGAAATACAATTATTAACTTTTTCTGACATCGGTCTGAGGCAAGAAAAAAGTTTCTCCAATGGGGGACTTAGCTTTATTGAAGACTTCGGATCTGAAATTCAACTTCGAAAATCTCAGGAGTCGGCCGACCGGCACTTGCAAACTGCTTCTGTTTCGGGCACCGCACGGCAAGAAAGACCGTAGAAAATAGCGTTGGATGCATCTTATATACCCCTGGTGCACTGACGTCAGGGAAGAAGTGACAGCAACCGACGCCGGATCAAGACTTTGGAACTCTGGCCGACTGTGGGACCGCCTGACGGCAGGATAACCCAAGTGTGATGACTGCAGCAGTGTAACACAATGAACATCAGCAGCACCCCAATCTTAAATATTACGCCCATAAAAAACTGGCATAACCCACAGAGTGTCTAGCAAGGGAAAAAAAAAACAAGCCACAATAGAGGAGGCAAGACTTTTCCATCCAGTCCACTACACAGCCGAAACAAGGCAGGGTGAAGGAGGGAGGGATGGTGGAAGACAAATGAAAATCAAAAACTCAGATGGAAATGTTATGGTAAGTACATAACATCTTTATCTGAAGTTGTGGTTTTCATTTGATCTTCAATCTGAGGGACAGAGTCCACAGCTACCAATAAACTCTGGGAGGTCCTCATGGAAAGAAAATTCAACTTACAATCTGAGATAAATATGTGCAGAGATGTCCAGGTAGCTGCAGAACAGAGATCATCTAAGGACATCCTGGGCCAAAAGGCAGCAGAAGTAGCAACAGACCTGGTGGAATGCGCCCGGACATGCCCTGGAGGAGATAACCCCTTGGCTCAATAGGCCACAAAGATGCATTCAGAAATCCATTCAGCAATAGTAACTTTAAAAACTGGCTTACCAAAGAAAGGTTTACAAAAAGAAACAAAGTTGATCACACTTCTGAAAAGATTTCGTTCTATGCAAATATAAGCGCTGTTGCCTATGAACATCAAGCAAATGCAACTTGTACTCTCCCTTATTCTGGAAATTTGGAAAGAAAACTGGCAAATTGATGACCTGGTTAATATTAGACTCTGATGCCACCTTCAGCAGAAAAGATAGTTTAGTCTGCAGTGACACCCTATGTTTGTGGAATACCACATAAAGGGGCTTGATAGAGGAGGCTTGAATCTCAGAAACCCTCTTGGCTGAGGTAATCACAACCAAAAAAGCCATTTTCTATGACAGAAACTGCAACTCAACTGTGGGCCACTGGTTCGAAAGGGGGGAAAACCAGGGCCTGCAATACCAAGGTGAGATCCCAAGAGGGCAATGGGTCCTTAACCGGAGGCCTGAGGAGGAAGGTGGCTTTCAAAAAGGCCTTAGAAAGTTTGGAAGAAGCCAAAGAAGGTGAATTCTCACCTATGTGAAAGTTAAAAATCACTGCCAGTTGTACCTTAACTGTCGAAAAGCTAGCACCATGATTAAAAATATCCACCAAAAACTCCAAAATGGCCTGAAATGGTGCAGTGAAAGGATCCAGGTCATGCTGAATGGCCCAGATCGAGAAACACTTTCATTTACTAGAATAAACCTTCCTTGTAGCAGATTTGTGAGCCGCTACGAAGATTTTCTTGACAGGAGAAAGCCCGGGAGTCCTCACTATCATGTTAACTGGGCAGCCAAGCCGTGAGCTTCAGACTTACTAAGTCTGGGTAAGGGATCCCGGAGGGATGTGCAATAGATCCAGAACCGGATCTAGTGTCCAAGGTAGACACAATGCATAAGTCCATAGAGAGGGGAACCAATCCTGGCAAGGCCAGAAAGGGGCAATGAGGATCACTGAGCTTCCCAGCTGTCGAGCTTTCTGAATGAGCTTGGACATTAGAGGAAGCGGAGGGTAAGCATACAATAGACCGGAAGGCCAAGCATGAACTAGAGTGCCTCTGGGGGGCTCAGAGCAAAATACTCACTGCACTTCACGCTGGAAGGAGAGGCAAAGAGATCGCAGCAAGGCTGATCCCACTTTAGAAAATTCTGTTCCACTACTGAATGACTCAGAGGCCACTCACAAGACATTAGAACAGACCTGCTGAGCCTGTCCTCTAGGATGTTGGACCTCCCTGGAATGTGCGTTGCCACCAGAAAATGGCTGGTGGAGATCGCCCACTCACACAACTTCATGGCTTTGTGACACAATGGGCAAGATCTGTGTGCCCCCTGTCTGTTGATGTACCAGACTACTGACATATTGTCGGTTTGTATGGCAACAGTCCCCAGAGGAAGAAAGGCAAGTAGAACTTGCAACACAACAATCACTGCCCTCATCTCCATGACACTGATATGCAGACTGGTTTCCAGAGCAGACCAAGTGCTTTGGACCATCCTTCCCATGCAATGTCCTCCCACCCGAGCAGAGAGGCATCCATGGTCACAGTGATCGAGGGGGAGGGAAGAAGAAATGGACAAACGTAAAGAAACTTGGGGGATTGAAGCCACCAAAGAAAAAGTCCTTGCAAACACATGGCAATTGAACAGGATGTGACAAGGAAAGGTCTAGCAAGGGCCACTGAACAGCTAAGGTCCACTGAAGAACTCTCATATGGAGACGTGCAGGTGGAACATAAGTGATTGTGGCTGCCATGGCTGGCTTGAAAGATGCAACTCACATGATCCCAGAGTGATAATAGTCTGTCTGGAAGTAGAACCATCTTGGTCTGGGTAGTATCTATCCGAGCCCATATGAAATCAATAACCTGCATTGGTGCCAGCTGAGATTTGTTGAGATTTATGGTTATACCCAGGTATTGAGCAGTCTGAAGAAGATGATCTCTGGCTTGAATCAGTCAATGCCTGGCAGGATAGGCAAGGGGCCACTCGTTCGGGTAGGGGAAGACCTGAAACCCCTGCAGGTGAGCAGCCACTACCCACCATCACCTTTGTGAACACCCGGAGGGGGGCAGTGATGAGCCCAAAGGGGAGTGCTCTGAACTGAAATGGACTAGCTCCCAGCCGAAAGCAGATGAACGTCCAAGAGCGCCTGCTCATCTTGATATGATAGTACACATCTTGGAGGTCCACCAAGCACATCCAGTCTTATCTGCAGGAAGAGCACAATGAACTGAAGGGTAACCATCTGGAATTTCATCTCGGCAACCAACAGGTTCAGGACTGAAAGATTCAGAATGGGTCTTAAGGCCCTTGTTTTATGGCAAAAAAAAAAAAAAACCTGGAATAAATGCCTGATCAGGACTGTCTGGGGGGACAGACTGGATGATTCGTTTTTTGAGCAGTCTGGAAATTTCTACAGCTGCCTGCTCCTGTTGCACAAGTGGAACATCTGGAAGGTGTTTGGGAGGGATTGGGGGGAGGGTGAAGAAAGGGGATCGAATATCCTCTGCATATTATCTGAAAAACCCAACAATCGCCGGTAATGGACTCCCAGGCTGTTGGGTGCAGAGACAGGCGTCCCCAGACTGCCTCCAGAGATGAACAGTCGGGCAACCATTCAGGGCTGCTGCAAGGGTCTGCCCAGGAAGGGATACCAAGACCCTTGGTTCCTCGGGCCCCCTCTGCCATGAGAGTGGTGACTGTCGTATCCCCCTCTACCACTGGGGAAGGTGAATCCAGAGTGTCCTGGGAAGAGCCTTGAGATTTCCAGAACCACATCTTATTTACCCCACACTGATTCCTAGAGAAGGATCATTGCGGGGTGGAGAAGCAGATCCCGATGGCAGACAAAGTCTTCTCGTCCTTCTCGCTCTGGACTGAGATATTCTGAACTGTTTTGCCAAACAGGGTGGAACCATCATAGGGGGCATTCGTGAATGATGCCTTGAAGGGCTCAAAGAAAGAACAAAGTCAGAGCCAGGCAGGACGCCTGATGGCTACTCCTCTCCCGGCAGCCCTAGAGGCACCTTCTGTAGCGTGTGATAGGAGCCTCATGGAATTATTCGATATAGATGCAAGGGTGGCCATATGGGAAGAGAAGCAGATCCCGATGGCAGACAAAGTCTTCTTGTCCTTCTCGCTCTGGACTGAGATATTCTGAACCGTTTTGCCAAACGGGGTGGAACCATCATAGGGGGCATTCGTGAATGATGCCTTAAAGGGCTCAAAGAAAGAACAAAGGCGGAGCCAGGCATGATGCCTGATGGCTACTCCTGCCCCGGCAGCCCTAGAGGCACCTTCTGTAGTGTGTGATATGAGCCTCATGGAAGTAGTCGATATAGATGCACGGGTGGCCATATGGGAAGAGAAGACCTTTTTCTCCTCTGCTGACATGGACCCTGGGGAAGACTCAGCGACCTCTTTGACCAGGTCCCTCTGCAGTCTGATGACCTGAGCCAAGTAGTTCAGCGCACGCAAGGCAACCGTAGCAGATTAAGTCCACTTCGCGAAACGGTCCATGGCCAGAGACTTCCTGTCTGGAGGATGGACTGTACAGCTCTACTGTACAAGCTCTTTCTTGGCAGCCCCCACAACCACCATGGCATCAACCTGGAACCCTTTTGACCAATGCTACCTGAGGAAGCGCTGAGTACTTTGTCCAGGCACTACGGGATAGGCTCAACAGTATCCGGTTCCTTCAATGCCCTAGATGATATTAGATCCACAAAGGGATACACAGGAGGGGACACCCAGGAAGCAGAGGGTCCTGAGCCAAACACCTCCAGGAATTCCGACTTGTCCGGGTTGGGCTTTTGGGTATACCACCCACTGCAGTGACCAAGGATTTCCATGATGTGTCCAAAGGAGACATCCTCTGGGGGTGATCAAGGGGAACCCTCCCCCTTCCTCCAAGTTTGTATCTTCCATGAGGCGCTTGAGCGAGGTGTCCAAGTGCCTCCTCTTGCACGTGTGCTTCTGAGGGGACTCCTCAGGGGGAAATTCTGGGGAGTACTCAGAAGCCTTGCGAAGTTCCCACTGGGGAACTTCCTGTGGAGAAGTGGCAACAGGCTGTCCCTGAAGGGTCAGAATGGCAGACTCCAGCTCAGAAAGAGAGGGAGCCGGGACGGACCGTGAGAATGAAAGTGTCAAGGGTCTCGAAGGGGCCTTGAGGACCCTCTCCACCACACTGAAGGCGAAAAGATTCCTGAAGACGAGATGGCCAAGGCTGGATCCACAGCCGCCTGCTGCGAGACAGGAGCCGGAGCCAAAACTCAGAGGAACAGAGGACTCCAAAGGCGTCAAAGTTGATGCTATCCCTTCGGATCTGATGCCGAGGCTTCAGCTCCAGGAGCCAGTCACCTCCCGAAATGTTGGGGCTGAACCACTCAGGGCAATGGTCAGCATCGATGTACATGGAACCATCGGCATCAACCCCCTCCACACCAGGGAACGTCAGACGCAAAGGCTCCAAAAATCAGGGGTCGGATCGAAGGACTATATGCCCCCGGCCCCAGAGGGAAAGGAGCAAGCAGGACTCCCAAATGGATCTGGGCTCAGATGAATTTCCACATCATCCTGTCCACCTTTGCTTCGGACAAACTCCCTGAGGACCACATGGAAGATGCCACAGACCTGAGCCTGGAGTGGCACTGGGGAGAGGCTGAGAAGGGAGAAAGTACAGTTGTGTACACTTACCATAAATGCAGATGTTCGAGTGTATTCACTGTTGCAGTCATCACATTTGGGTTATCTGCTTGCAGTAGCCCTCAGTCAGCCTGCTTATCAAAGTCTTGGGTCCTTTGTCTGTTGCTCTCTCATCTTCCATGACGTCAGGTAGTCAGGGGTATAAAGCATGCAACCAACGCCATTATATCAGTTTTTCTTGCCCCAGATGTCAGGTGCCCTCAGAATGGGAAGCAATTATATACAAGATTACACCTCCAACAAAAAAGCAAATACACCAAAAAGCTTTAGAAATAGTAAACAAGAATAGAGGTATAATCAATAGAAGCCAAGGAGCTGGAGGGAGGAAAACCAGGACTGCAACAGTGAATACACTCGAACACCTACATTTATGGTAAGTGTACACAACTGTACTACGTTCTTCGTGTTCCCACTGTTGCAGTCATCACATTTGGGTAGATTCCCAAAGCTAAGGATGGGAGGAGGTAATTAGATAGCATTAGGACCAGCTACAAGGCCCTGCAAGACTGCAGTGGCAAAGCCAGCTCTGGATTTAGAAAAAAATTGGCAAGTGGAATGCTTGGTGAAGGTATGTACAGAACTCCAGGTAGCAGCTTCAAGGATGTCCCCGGTTGGTAGGTACCTCTGAGAAAGGCTGTATAGGTAGATGCAGCCCTGGTTGAATGTGGTCTTATCCCCTGTGGGGTAGGTTTTCCATGGTGCTTATAACAGAAATTAATGCAATGGCCTATCCACTTAGAAATGGTTTGCTTTGAAATGGCCTTCCCCTCTGCAGCAAATGCAACCAGCAGCTGTTCAGATTTCCTGAGAGGTTTAGTCCTGTCCAAGTAAAATCTAACTTGTCTGTGCACATCTAAGGAGTGCAGTATTCGTTCCCCTTTGTTCTGTGGATTAGAAAAGAAGGTTGGCAAATGAATGGACTGATTAAGGGCCACACAGGATACCACCTTGGGGATGAAGGAGGAATTGGTCCTGAGGGACACCCTGTCCGCATGAAAGATGATAAAAGGCTCCACTGCCATGAGGGCCTGTAATTCAGACACCCTTCTTCCTGAAGTGATGGCTAGAAGGAAGGCTGTTTTCCAAGAAATGAATTTCAACACTGCATTTGCAGCTGGCTCAAATGGAGGTAGAGTGAGATTTTCCAATATAAAGTTAAGGTTCCAGGCTGGAGTAGGAGCTCTCCTGGGTGGTCTTAAGTTTTTGGCCCCTCTGAGGAACTGCTTCAGCAGTGGATGAGAGAAGAGGGGTGGTCCTGTATTGTAATGAGGTGAAATGGCTAAGGCATGAATTTTGATGGAGGAAAAGGAAAGGCCCTTGTGAAGCATCTCAGTTAAGTATTGAAGAATCTGAGGTAAACTGTGTGCTGCTGTGCCCATCTCCTGAGTTTGGCTCCAGGAACAGAATCTTTTCCATTTTTCAGCATAGCATTTTCTAGTACTAAGCCTCCTTGTCTCCAGAATGACATCCATCACTTGCTTACTGAGGGATGGTAACGGAGAGATCAGGTAATTAGTCAGGCTGCCAGGTTCAGGGATTGAGGCTGTGGGTGCAGAATCTGGCCCTCCTGCTGGGACAGCAGGGCAGGGGTCTGAGGCAGGTGCCATAGTGCTAGCAGTGACACACTATGCAAAAAGGGGTACCAGTGTTGGCGTGGCCATTCTGGTGCAATCAGTATCGTCCTTGGTTTGTCCTGTTTGATCTTTAGTACCTTGGAGAGGAGCGGCAGAGGGGGAAAGGCATAAACTGATAGGTTGTTCCAGGTGAAGGACAGGACATCCACTTTCCAAGCTTGTTTGTGGGGAGTTCTTGTGCAGAATGTTTCATAAGTTCATAGGTAGGTACTAGGCTATCGGCCCTAGGGCGCATATACAAGCCTAGCCAAAAAATGTACCCTGGCTTTCGCCACCCAATAAAATTATTTTTCCTGTGCCCCTGTCGAGCAGAGCCACAGAAGTGATCCCCGGAGTGAATTTCCCATTTCCCATCCAATCATCAAGATTTTTCTTGAAGAGTGCTAATGAGGAGCTGTTTGACATAGATAGGTAGTATGTTCCAGAGTATGGGAAGTCTCTGGGACAGGAATCTATCCCTCCAGCATGTTCTGTTTATTGTGGTGACAAGGTTAAGGTCCCTAGAGCGTGTAGCTCGGAGGGATTGGGATTTCTTTAAGTGGAGCATGTCCAACAGCTCTGGGTTTGACATAGCTTTGTATGTTAGGCAGAGATCGCCCCTGAGTAGGCGATATGCGATGGGGTAAAGCTGTAGCTTTTTGAGACAGTCTGCATAGGGCATCTGTTTGAGGCCAGTAATCCTCTGAGTTATTTCTGTGGTCTTTCCAGTTGTTGTATATGTCTTGTGAGGTACATACCAACAGGGGCGTTGTACTCTACAATGGGTCTAATGAGTGATGAGTAGAGGGGAACAATGACCTCTTTTTTTCTGGATGAGAATCCTTTTGTGATGAGATGAGCCACGTAGAAGGATTTCCTGACCACTGTGGCAATGTGATTATCAACGGAGAGACTACTGTCCACCTGTGTCCCAAGGTCTCATCACATTTCCAGCATTAAGTAGACTACCAGCTATGTGGTAGTTCATGGGTACAGAGTTTTTACCAAAGGGGATGACAATACACTTTTTGGCATTGAGCTTCAGGCCATGGCTTTGACACCAGGTATCTGTCTCAGTGAGGCCCTTTTGTAATTTGTCCACATCGTTAGGAGTTTCGATTATGACTCCTAGTTTGCAGTCACCTGCAAACTTTGTTAGCCCAAAGACCTTCTGTATTGGCCTGCACTTCAGAGAAGTAGATACCAAACAGGAGAGGACCCAGGACTGAACCCTGTGATACTCCACTTGTCACTAGTCTGATGTCGGATTTGGAATCCGCTACTTTCACAGTGTGGGTTCTGTCCGTGAGCCAGTTGGCAACCCATCTTGTGACATAGGGATTTATACCTAGTTTAGTGAGTTTATCTATAATTCCAGAGTGGGGGATGGTGTCGAAAGCCTTGGCGAGATCTAGATAAGCTGTGTGAACCATTTTACCCTCATCTATGGCTTTGGTGAATGCTTCAAAGAAGTCAGTCAGGTTTAGGACACATGATCTGCCTTTTACAAATCCAAACTGAAGTAGGGTCCAGAGTTTGGAGATTACCAATGTCTTTGTTTATGAGTTCCATGATGATACGTTCCATGGCCTTGCAGACCAGGCTGGTCAGGCTAATGGGGCAGTAGTTCCCGGGGTCCGTCGTGGCTCCCCCTTTGTGGAGTGGGATAACTGTCACGGTGCGCCATTCAGTGGGTACAAAGCCTGAGGTGAGGCTATGATTGAACATGGTGCTTAGGTAGGGTGCCAGCTCATTCTGTAGTTCGTGTAGAACGCAGCCTGGGATATTGTCAGGTCCCATGGATGCTGTGTTCTTGGCTTTGGAGAGTGTTTTTTTTTTTTTTTCCCCCAATTAGTTGTTCTGGGGGAGGCAAACAGGTCTATCTCTGGGTTCCCTCATTTGTTTCTCAACATGTTAAATATCTTTGGTTCCAGTTTCCACTCGTGTGGGTCTATGACATTTCTGCTTAGGTCGTCTGTCACTGTATTTAGCTTTCCTGGCAGGAATTGAGCCCGTAGGTGCACTTGGTAGCTCAAGGCTGTGTCCCACAGAGCCATGGCTAGTCTGCAGAGAGGGTATGAGTGGGTTCTCCCCTGCTTGTTTATGTACCACATAACAGTGGTGTTGTCCGTCTTTACCAATAATTGTCCTGGAAGAATGTGGTCCTTGAAGGCTGTCAGAGCATTCTGTACAGCTAACATTTCTTTTTACTTGACATGCAGGTGTATTTGACTTGGGTTCCATTTGCCCTAAAAGCACTTCCATGCCAGCCATGCATAGTCTGATGTGTCTGTTAGGGTTTGGGCGACAGGGGGTAGAGTAAATGGCAGTCCCTTGTTTTGGTGGCAGGCATCTGCTCACCAAAGGAACTCTATCTGTAGACAAGGTATGATAGGAATCATTGATTCTAGATCCTGAGAATGTTGACACCATAGGCTTTTTAGATACCATTGTAGTTTCCTCATATGCAGTCTTGCATATGGAATTAGTAAAATGCGGGAGGGCATGAACTCCAAGGCTTGCAGTATTTTCCTTGCAGATAGCTGGGTCTTTATGGCCAGGAGATTGAAGTAGGCTGTCAAATGAACTTGCTTCTCTGGTGTGAGGTAGGCCATCTGGGAAGTTGTATTCAAGCTTGCTCCCAGGAATACAATTTGTTGGCAGGGTACAAGATGCAATTTCTTTTAATTTATGGTGTACCCCAGAGCAGTTAGCAATTTCTTTACAAATGCCACATGAGTTAATAGTATGTACCGGCTTTCTGCCTGAATTAGACAATCGTCCAGGTATGGGTATATCTGAATATTTCTTTGCCTACAAAATGAAATGACTGGAGCTAGGCACTTTGTGAATACCCTGGGTGCAGTAGATAAGCCAAAGGGCAATGCAGAGAACTGATAGTGCATGAAGCCTGCTTTGAAGCGTAGGTATCTTTTGCAAGATTCCCTTATTGGGATGTGCAGGTAGGCTTCCTTTAAATCCAGTGTTGCCAACCATCTTTGCCTAGCATAGGAAGCAGCTGATGAAGAGTTAGCATCTTGAATTTTGGGATTACCAAAAATGTGTTTAGGACAGACAGGTCCAGGATAGGATGCCAGGAATTATCTTTTCTGCGTACCAGAAAAAGTCTTTAGTAGAAACCTTGTCCCCATTCTTCTTCTGGGACAGGCTGAATAGCCCTGATGCTTAAAAGAAAGAGAACTTGCTTTTGAGCCTCTGCCCACTGATTTGGGGGTAGATCTGGCCAACCGTTTGGGGTTGGTAAGGAGTGGAAGTGGAATCTGTATCCTTGGGAAACTATATTTAAAACCCATCTGTCCTGGGTAATGAGTTCCCAATTTTTTGCCTGCAGGGCAATCTTTCCCCCTGAAGGAACAGTCAGTTGTGCAGGGCTTGGAAGATTTAAAGTCAAGTCATTGAGACAGTTTACCACAGGTGGGAGTCTTACTACTCCCTGCTTTGGAAGTGGGAACCCCCAACTGCTTAGTCATGTGAGTACCTCTGGACTGAAGCCTGGGTGTTATGCTGGTTCTGGCTTTGGACTGAGAAGGCCTGGAAGAGGCAGGAAAGGACCAGTTCTTAGAGGGCCAATGCCTACTAAATCTGGGAGGATGTACTAGCAGGAAATCTTTAACAGTTTGCATAGATTTAGCTTTTTCCTTTTAAGTACTACTTCTTTGTTGCCAAGCAGGCGGTCTTGGTTTAAGGGAGCATCCAGCAATTTAGCTTTAACATGATCTGGCAAAGATTGCTTCTTAAGCTAAGCATGCCTTCTAAGTACAGACCCAGTGATAGCAGCCTGCAAGATGCCTCTAATGAATCAAACACACATTGCAAAGTATGTTTTCTAACTTGTTCAGCAGAATGCATTAAATCCTGTAAATCTTTATTTTCAGCACAATCAGGAATCAACAAAATTTTCTGTTTATGTATTCCAATGATATGCTGCTGATACTTTAACATATGAAACTGGCAGTTTAAGGCCCTAATGGCCAAGGTTGCAGAAGTGTGTACATTCTTACCCCATCTATCCAGCGCCCTGGAATCTCTATCAGAGGGGGTAGGATGTTTGGCAGTAGTAGCCTTAATGCCCTTGGGTCCCTGTGAAATGGTCTCAGGGTCCGCAGTAGGGTTTTTAAAGAGAGAGAGTCAGGAACTCTGTAATACCTATCAGGTTTTCTGGGAGAAGGAGGTAAAGAGTCAGGGGCCAGGCTAGATTCTGTGAAGGCATCATCAACAATGTCCAGTACAGGAGGGATAGCCAAAGGCCTGTGTTGGGGCAGGAGTAAGAAATCCCTAAGCCTCTTTTTGGAGTCACAGTAATCTTGGCTTTCCCAGCGAAAATGTTCCCCAAGAGTATGCAAGGTTTCACCAAAAGAGAAATCCCCTGGAGGGGAAGCAGAGGGAATGGAGTCCTCTGCATCAGAATCCTCATAGGTAGATGAGGGTAAATCCTGGTCATCAGAGGAAACAGAAATGTCAGAGTCCTGATCAGAAGAATCAGAAGAAAAATCAGTCCTAGGTCTCTTAGAGGGGGAAGGGTGGCTTCCCCTGATTAGAGTAATAAGGTCTTCAGCCATTATTTGTTTTTTAGGCACAGGGGCCTGACCATGCGTTCTGGGTGTCTGTTTTCTAGGCATAGATAGAGTTTTAGGCCTTGAAGAAGAAGACGACATCGGTTTAATATGCAAGTCAGTAGGCCTGAATACACCCTCAGAAGCTGGTGCCTGCACAGCGGCTCCGGACCCATCCAAAGCAGAGACATCCGCAGGTTCCACAGTTGAAAAAGCATCTTGCGGCATACCGGACTCCAAATGGGTCTCAGTAGAGGCCTGCGAATCTGAAGTAGCGGTATCAGGGGCTGCAAAAGCGCCTCACTGAGTACCGGGGAACTGGTGACTAGCTTAGGAGAAGTGTCGTCGGCAGCTTTGGACCTATGCGGTCTGTCTGTCTTTACCTTTGTGTTTTTTCAGAATGTCAGTAGTCGGGTGGCTTACTGAAGCCATTTCTGGATAAGTGAACAGAGTACCAAAATATTTAGAAGCGTAAATAAACAGACAAATAGTTTGAGGTTTGAATAAGGCACAAAACCGACAGCGAGGTACGTCGTGGTCTGGACCTAAGCATGGAATGCAGTATGAATGAAAATCTTTACGAGGTATTTGCTTTCCACAAGAAATACAATTGTTAACTTTTACTGACATCGGTTTAGAGCAAGAAAAAGGTTCCCCAACAGGGTACTTAGCTTAGTTGAAGACTTCGATTCTGAAACTCGAAAATGAAAATTTCAGGAGTCTGCCGACTGCCACTTGCGAACTGCTTCTGCTTCGGGCACCGCACGGCAAGAAAGACTGATGTAATGGTGTCGGCTGCATGCTTTATACCCCTGACTACCTGACATCATGGAAGATGAGACAGCAACCGATGTAGGACCCAATACTTTGATAATCAGGCCGACTGAGGGCTACTGCAAGCAGATAACCCAAATGTGATGACTGCAACAGTGAAACACGAAGAACACCGAGCCCGAGTGACCTCCAGCTCCAGTGAAAAGCAAGTCAACTGGAGTTGAGGGGAGCCTGGGCTTGGATCCAGGCGGGTTTTGGCCGGGGGGCTTGGCCGAGGATGAGCGATTGCGGGACCTCTTTCTAGGCCTGTTCCGCTACATATGGCAGGGCTTCTCCCCCTCCCCGTCCTTCTTGGCGGGAGGTTGAGTTCCAGAAGCCGGGGTAGAGGACGATGAAGGGGAGGCCTCAGAAGAAGGAGGGGGGAAAAAGGTCTTTTAGAATTAACTTATTCCTCCTGTTGATCAATGCATGGGGGGAATGAAGCCCACGCAGAATGAACAGGAGGTGTCTAGGTGTGGAACATCCAAACATACTACGGAGAGAATGTGGCCATCCAAAGGGGGTAGCTTATGGCCACACACGGAGCATTTCCTAAAGCAGGACTTTGGAGTCTTTGCCATGGCTAACAGGAAACCGAAACACACATACACACAGTAACTAACTAGGAGAAAGAGATGAGAGAGAAAGCAAATGTTTGTTTTTTTTTTTTTTTTATAACAAAGTACAGAACCGACACCTGAGTGCAAAGAAGGGGTAGGGAGAAAAAAATGATTAGAGGGAGTAGGAAGAGATGAAAGAACCAAAATATTATCACTTTCACATTGAGGAGCTATAGGATCGCACTGCTGTTTGAACGCATTGCAAATGAGATCTGAGGGGAGGGGGGAGACAGCAACATTATGAGTAGGGGAGGAGCTTGGATCCAAATCTGAAGTATGTGGCAGAGTTGGATGCATGACAGATCCGGGTCCCTCAAGATGAAGATCAAAGGAAAACAACTTCAGATCTTTAGTTTTGTCCAAATAATATCTGAGCTGTCTAAGCAAATCCAGGGTGTGAAGAACCTTCTCACTGCTGGACTGCAGAGAAGAAAAAAATGAACAGACTGATAGGAGGAAAACTTAATGACCATCTTGGGCGTGAAAAAAAGATTAGTATGAAGAGACCTCTATGAAAAACTAAAAAACGAGGAATAGCCATCACAGCCTGAAGTTCAGACACTCTCTTAGCTGAAGAAAGATCAAATAGAATAGTTCTCCAAATACTATGTAGTAAGGAAGCTGAAAAAGCAGTTTCAAAAGGAGCCTGAGAATATTTCAAATACAAAATTAAGGTTCCAAGGAGGAGGAATATGCTTCTTGGGAGGCCTGATATGAACAATGTCATTAGGGAATTGCTTGACTTCAAATAGAGGCCAGAGCAGGATTCAAGGACAGCCAACCAGAAAATGCAGGCAGGTGAGCTGGAAACCCAGCATGAAGTGCATCGCACAATTAAGAAAGGACCAGAGGAACCTCCATAGATATGGCATCCTGATGGGGGGGGGTGGTACCAGACAGAAAATCTGTCCCATTTGGACATACAGGATTTTTTGGTAGTAGGTTTCTTGGCCTCCTGCAGAACCTGCAGCATGTCCTCAAGAAAGATGTGCCTAAAGGACATCAAAACCCTACCACCCCAAAGTGTCAGCTGAAGTGTGGACAGGTGAGTATGGACAAGAGATCCCTTGTCTTGCATGAGAAGATCCACTCTGGCCAACTAAGAAAGAAGGGGAAGCCAATGCTCTCTAGGCCAAAAGGGAGTCACCAACAAGAGTCAGAGTTCTGCCTGATCCTGTGCAGAACCCATGGCATCAGAGGAAGGGGTAAGAAAGCATACATAAACATCATCTTCCAAGGAAAAGACAGAACAAAATTGTTTGTTCAGAATGGATTCAATGAGATTTACACCAATGATGGACAATGTCCAACACAGGTCTGTGAAGCATCCGTTCATGAGCTTGTGTTATAGACCTGCTCAGAGAGTCTGCCATTAGACTGTGTTCTAAAGGAACGTAAACTGCCTGAAGAGTTACTGAATACTGGACAGCTATATCCCAGATCTGAAGGGCCAGTATGCAAAGGAGATAGGACCTCGTGTCACCCTGCTTGTTAACGCACATCACTATTGTATTGAAAGTAAAGACTGAGGGGAAAAGGATGAAAGATAATGAAAAGCTTTTACAGCCAACAGCAGAACTCTCATCTCTTTTATCTGGATATGATCCTACCTCTGATAAGGAAGCTAGGGATCTTGGACCTTTAGGGGGACACAAGAGGAACCCCGTCCATGATATGAGGCATCTGTGAAAATCTTCTGAGTGGGAACTGGAGCTTGAAAAGGAAGCCCTGGATTGACAGAGAGCTGATGAACCAGTGCGGAAGCTTGACAGAAAAGGAAGACGGACCTCCAAGGGTGGCAATGTTGAAGCCACACTGATTTGAGATACCACTGAGAGGAAGCATAGGAATGGTGGAAGCCATAAATCACAGGACCCTGAGAAATTCCCTGGCTGTAACAGAGGACAGAGAAAGAAGAGACTGGAATAAGGTTGCCAGAGATAGAGCCTTGACGACAGGAACAGATTCCAGCATGGGAATGGTCTGAAGCCTGCATCTGAGGAAAACATGATCCTGGTCTGCATCAGAACAAACTTTTGGAGGTTTATGGTGAACTCCAGACTGTGTAAAAGACAGGTAGTGATCTGTAAGTGCCGTAACATAAAGCCGAAAGATGCAGCTTGAATAAGCAGATAATCTAGATAGGGAAAGATTTGTACACCTTGAAACCTGCATATAGCAATGGCAGGAGAAGCGCATTTGGTTGAATATACTTGGGGCAGTAGAAAGGCCAAAGGGCAAAGCAAAGCATGAAAATGTAAGGAAGAGTCAGAGAAATGTAAAAAATTTCCTGAAAAACGATGAATGGGGATGTGAAGGTATGCATCCTTGAGATCCAGAGACACTAGAAAGGCCTAGGAAAGTAGTAAAGAAAAGAGCATCTTGAAGCGACAACATCCAAAAAGAAGGGATCTTGAGAAAGGTGTTGAGCAGGGAAAGATCCAAATAGGTCTCCATGTACTCTCCTTCTGGGGAACTAAATACATCCTGGAGTAAAACCCCTTCCCCACCTGGGCCGGATGACCGGGCTGAATGGTGCCCTGATCCAAGAGAGACTCCATCTGCAGGAACTCATAACACCTCTTTTGAATGTCAGAGACTTGGGAACAGTGCCACTTAAAACAGTACATCATGCAGGCAAGAGCATCACCAAAGGAAAACTCTTCCAAGAGGTAAAATGAACTCAAGAAAACTTCTTCCTCTGAATCATAGTCTAGTGGAGAAGGAATTCGGCAAGAGCAAGCCAGGAATTCTTTCACAGAATCCAAATCCTCACAGGAATCCAAATCCCTAGGCCTGTTAACAGGAGTGAAAGACCAGGGGGGCAAGGGCAGATGCACCTTCAGAGGGGGTTTAAGGCCATTAAATCATTAAACAAACCCTGAGTGAAATCCTGCCAGTCATGCTAGGGATCTTTTGACAACAGGGGAAATATGCTTAGTATTCAGTTTCTTTTTCTGTGAGACATCTGCCTGAAAAATCCTTGCAGTGTCAGACCCCTGACATGACTAAATTGTGGTAGGAATTTTCTCCCTTAGAATATGAGGACCCACCAATCCCTCGGATATTATAAGCAGACATACCTCCTCAATGTCAGGTGCAGACGCTGGAAATGGTTCACAGGACATGCGAGAATATGGATCGACATCAGCTTCAGATAGGGTCCCAACAGAGGAATCTGAAACAAGCACTGGATGGTTCTAAGGGCTTTCACTAACCTCTAGAGAAATGTCTTGTGTTGACTGGACAGCAACTGGATCGGGCCTAACATTTTTGAACTTTTCGCCAGACAACTGGCCCTCTGGATGGAAGGATTCCGCCATAGCACCATGAGCCAACAGCTTAAATCACTGGTTCTCAATATATATGGCCAAAGAGTGGAGGTGATTACATACGGTCTTAGGTACAAATGCCTGGCAGCTAGAATACTGTCTGTAATCGTGGGAAGCACCCAAGCAGAAAAGACACTGGTCGTGACAGGCTTTATGGGGAATCAGCCTCCCACACTGACAGTTTCTCTTTCTGAATAACATGAAAACAATACCAGACAATAATGAAAAAAAAAGAGAAGAGAAGAAACCCTAACTCGACACTTATTTGGGGAAAAAAAAAAAAAAAACAGCTTGGTAACCAGTACAGCAGAAGGGCATTTTGAACAAGTTCTGAGTATTTGCTTCTGTACATCACCTTTATGCCCTATGTTTTATATGAGGAGCATACACGTGATGTATGGTGCTTATAAGAGCTGAAGACTTTGTTTCATTGGCCAGACATTGGGCTAACCTTGCCAGCAGATCCCATAAGTGAAGAATACTGCGACAATGACATGGATGGACATCTGTACACAATTAAAAAAAAAAAAATGTATTCTCCCTTTCACATAAAAACAGCTACTGCAAATAGATGGCTGCACTCATAGGTACTACCTACTCTAAAGTTAAGATCAACCATACTGAACAGCATGTCATAGCATGCATTCCAAATACAAAGACTGCTATCTGTATGCATCTCTATTCCTCTCTTCCGGATGTGAAAAGCAATTTGCACACTTTCAGCAACATCAATCCTTCCTCTTAAGAAAAGGCGCATGCGCTTCCTTTAAAATAAATTGTGTGATGATATTTAATGCATTAAAGTACTAAAACTGCTGGGGAAGCAACTGCTTATATAAATATTCACTTCTCATAGTTTTCACTGAACTGCTTGTCAACATCCCTTTAAATGTCAATTACAGTATATGTAGTAAATTTCAGGCCGAATACACACTTCACACCTCTCATAATTGGCTGCTTGCCAGTGCTGGCCTTAGACATAGGTAAACTAGGCAACATCTTAGGAAGCAGTGCTTGTGGCAGTTGTGTGGTCATTTTTTCTCTATTTATACATTTATTTTTTAGAGCAATATTTCATTGCTCTAAAAAATAAAGCATTAGTAGTAATTTAAAACAAAAATGTACCTGAGGAAAATCAGATGCTTCAGGGGGTGGGGCTGTGACGCTCAAAGTTTAACCAAATGTAACGTGACTTGAATATTAGCAAAGTTATGGCAGTGTAGTATGGACCTCACAACATTCGAAATAGAGGCGTGAATCTGCCACACAAAATTGTTTGCAAGCCTATTAAAGCTAAGGGTTATCAATTAAGTTCTGACTAACCAGAGAGGAAAGGGATGACAAGGTACTGGTGAGGTGTGTCTCATTTCAATATTTACAATAATGGCAGGGATTAACCAGATTTTTGACAATTTTTCTGTCTTTGTGATTTGTGTGGGAAGTTGGGCAGATGGGAATGGCATGACTGAGATAAAATACAGTTGTATAAAATCTTAAAGCAGTAGATGTCCTACTCTTCACTGTTGCGGTATACTTCACCTTAGGGATCTCCTGCCAAGGATAGCCCAAAGCCTGGCCAGTATAGCAAAGCCTTTATCTTTTTGTATGCGTCGTATGCTACAAGTATGCACCCTGTACAGGATGTAGGGCATCAAGACACTCGAGAAGAATCCCACATAAGTAATCCATAGTTCTAGCTAATCTGTCCACAAAAGACAATTCCTTAAAAGGAGACTCAGGACTAATGGACCCCTCTGCAACAGAATCATAAGCCAAAGGTGAAGGCATCCGGGAAGAGTAAAACAGGGACCCTTCCTTCAGACTTGAATCCTTATCCATCTGGAAGGAGATGAAGTCCAAGGAGGAGTACGCACAAGAGGCTTCAGGGCCATTAAGGCATTTAAGAGGACCTAAGTAAACTCCTGCCATTCCCTTTGAGGATCCTTAGGGCGTACAGAAGAATACTTAGTCTTTTGCTTTTTCCTGGTAGGGACATTAGCCCCAACAAACAGTGGAGGTTCCAGAACCTGATGAGATTCTATAAGAGCATGTGGGATCTTCCCTTACCAGAATATGTGGAATCCTTCTAGGGCCCTCCAAGATAATTAATCACTGTCCCCCCTGACTTCTGCAGCAGACACCTGCAAAGACTCAGAGGACATGTGAAAAGAAGGACTCATGCCAGCCTCTGATGAGGTCATGGCAGAAGAATCTGACAAACACTGGATGGCATACAGAGCTATCACCCACTTCTAGAGAAGCATCTGGTGGAGGCTGGACAGCCAAAGAATCTGGCCGAGATTTCTTGGCCTTCTGACTTAACAATACCTCAGAGTTAGTAGATTCCACCATACTAGCCTGGGCTAACAGTTTACGCCTCTGCTTCTAGACAGATGCCCAGAGAAGACAACTGACTTCTAAGAGATTTAGGCACAAATGCTATAGGATGTGTGGTTGTGGTAAGCATCCAGACAAAAAAAAAGGACACTTTGTGATGATCTTCAAGGGGAATCTCCCTCCCACATTGACATTTTCCTTTCTTGTATGACATGAGCTACAGGTAACCAAGACAGACCACACAAAAAGAAAAAGAAAAAAGACCCCAAGCTGCACTAATCTGATGGCTAGGTATTCAGCACAGCAAAACAGAGTTCAGACCAGTGGCAAAGAAGTTCTGGGTAACTGCATTCGTACGTCAGCTTTATGCCCTATGTCCTGTATGGGGAGCATATATGTGAGACAGACTGCACATAAGATCTAAAGGCTTTGGTATACTGGCCAGATGTTGGGCTATCCTTGGCATACGATCCCTAAGGTGAACAATATCGATATAAAAGGACATGGGTTATTACTGTTTTTACAATGTTGGCAGTAATCAACCAGATATCGTGGCCAATATTTTTAGCTTTGTGATCAGTCTGGGAGGTTGGGATGAGGGGAATGGAGTGGTGAGAAGTGTTACTACTGTTTTTACAATGCTGGCAGTGATCAACCAGATATTTTGACATTTCTGGTTTTTGAATTTGTATGAAAGTTTGGTATAAGGGGAATGGAGTGGTGAGAAGTGTTACTACTATTTTTACAATAATGCTGTCAATGACCGACCAGATAGTTTGGGGAGTATTTTTCTGGCTTTGTGATTTGTGTGGACCAACGTTGATTGGAATACTCTAATGTGTAATATTACAGGGTCATCAGACGGAGAGGCTATAACTGCAGAATTGGGGTTGGCTGAATGAAAACAACAGACCTTCACTTTGCACAGTTAAATCACCATCTGGCTTTGAAAGACTAATGTGCTTTTGTGAGAAGTAAGATGGACTACTAAACTGGACACCTGATATGCACAGACACTGTAGGTATAACTGCCGTGGCTATCTTCTGTGGAAGAAAATGACTAGTTGCTTGCTGCTCTTTGCTTATTATTTTGGCTTTGTAGGGACTAATGCGATTATGTGAAGCAACGTGCAATATTTTGATTTGTGGCAGGTGTTCGGAACAAAGATGAAATGTATTATACCATCAACCCCTTTTATCACAATCAGATACCTGAAATGCACACAGAAGTGGCTACAACTGCTTGGTGGGGGTTGTGTAGATGAAAGTAACTGACCTTGTTGTCAACTCTAAAAAGAACAAGAGAAAAATGAATCACAGACTACTCAAACCTTCAGAACTTCTGTGGTTGTTGGTCCCCACACACCAAGGTTGCACAAGTGGATTTTCACATGGGCTTAGTCCGGACTCCTATCTAGTCTGAAACCAGCCCTGTGTGTGGGTGCACACAGAAGGTTGCTATACTTCTGTAGGGCGGGGCAGTGACATTATTTCTTTAATGTTTCTCCCAAATCTGAGAGGTCTTTTTTCTTGTGTTGGGCTAGGGACAGTGTGGTAATTATTTCTTCAAATTTCCCCGTAAACTTCAAAGGGTTGCACAGAGGGCCACTACAGCTTGTACGGGAATGCTTAACTGCATGAAGTAAGTTGGAAACATTATTGTAATTATTTGTTTTTTCATTTTTCTCTCAAACATCTGATGCATACACACAGGGCTATATTTTGGAGGAGAGTAAACAAGCATGCGGTTTAAATATGTCTGACAGTAAATGCATTGTCTTTTTTTTTTCAGTTTTGTCTAGGTCTGTCACTAGAATGGTACATAGAATGAGGCTGGCTATCGTTTGGGAGTAGGGGTGAGAAGGCATGCTGAACATAACTATGACAGCAGCAGTTTGAAATATGACTGTGGGAATGTATGCCTTAGTTTTAATCCCAATTTAATACCAGAGGTGTTGCTTTCGGGTCTGAGATGCAAATAGAGAGTTTTTGTGGGTTCTGTTCAAGCAGTTTTATTTCATACAAACACTTTACTATTGATGACTACTGACTGCAACTTAAATAACTTGTATACAAACTAACAACTGTGATCATGCATGCGCACTCCCTGGCTGCTCCTTCAAAATGGCATTAGGGGTTTGCACGTGTGTAGTTTATATACGAGCACATACAGCCTCACACGTTTCTTAAAGATATAGCACACACTTTACACTATGATCAACATCCTCCCTCTGAGAAATAGATCATGCAATTGTTATGAGACTGTTTGGCATTCAGAAATCACAGGTTACACAATCATTTACTATACAATATTAAATATACATGTATGTACAATCAAGTCCACGCTGCTGCATATTTCACACTAGGTTTAGATACTAGTCCATATCATGTGACATAAAACTGGGTAATAGATTTAGCAACTGAACAGTTTCTGTAAAATGTCTGACCTGTGGAATATTCACATCGCCCTCTGGAATGGAGTCGGAATTTTGAACACATTCAGGCATGTAAACAGTGTCTGACTCACTCTTCGATTTAGAGTACACATCACAAACAATGTTGTGATTGCAATGACGACGACTCTGGTACAGGAAGATGTTTGCGATTCCTCCTACATACCACTCCTACGGAATTTACCAAGTAAGATCTCGGCTTGGCACAGATGCCTGTAATCAGTCCTACTCGATCAAAACCTTTTGTTATCTGGATTCGTACCATCTCTCCTTCCCTCAATGGACAAAGTAATCTGCTCGATCTGTTGTAACTAGATTTCTGGATATTACGCTTCTTAAACAATTGAGCCTTGATGGTTTTAGTGTTCTTAGATTTAGGCTGCAACAAACATGAAGAAATAGGTAGCGCAGTTCTACTTTGCATGGAAAGTAGTCTTTGAGCAGGTGAGCCAAGAATATCATCACGAGGTATGTTTCTGAGATTAAGCAAATTCAAGAATACATCGGTATTATCACGCTTTGACTTTTCAAGTAATTGCTTTGCACTCTGCACTGCTCAATCAGCTAGACCACTGAACTGAGGATATTCAGGAATACTAGTGATATGTACAAAATCCCAACCTTTTGCAAATTCCTGAAACAACTGGCTAGTAAATTGAGTACCATTGTCAGAAGTTTGTGTGGATTACCATGAACTGAGAAATGACAGTTTAACTTCATAATAACAGCAGATGAGGTTAGGTAGTAGATCAAGCTTGAACCAAGTGGAACAGTCTACCAGAACAAAGTAGTGTTGATTGTTCCACTCAAAGTTATCAGTTGCTACAGCAGACCATAGTAGTTCAGGAATTGGACTTAGCTGAAGTGGTTCTCTTTGCAAATGCGATCTGGTATACTGAACAAGAAAAAATAACTATCAATGTCTTTTGGTAATGAAGGCAAAAAAAAAAAGTTATGTCTTATACCATAACGTTCCATCTGTGTTGATCTTCTTTCATTCGTTACTGATGGGTTCGGTTCCGAGCCCTTGAAACTGAGTCGGCCTAATACTAAGCTCGTGCCAGCCAAAAAATTCTCGAGCTAAGCTATTACCCATAGTGCCCTTCTCCCCGTTACCTCAGATCAAGTTTGCCCATCTTGTACTAGTAAAGCAGAGGCCATTTCTGCCCAAAAGCCCCAATTCACCATTTGGACCCAAAGAATCCCCCAGGAGCTTTTGGTGGGGGAAGGAGGGTGGGAGGTGATGAATGAAAGAAGATCAACAACACAGATGGAACGTTATGGAAAGACATAACTTCTTTATCTGATGTTGTTAATCATCCTTCCAGTAATCACGGATAAGACAGAATCCCCAGCTACCTTGTGTTCTTTGGACGGCCCTTATGGAAGAATGTTCCTGAGCACCATTGAGCCGAACGCAGCTGTCCCTCTGGAGACCACATCCAATTTGTAATGATTAATAAAAGTGTGTGTGTGTGTGTGTGTGGGGGTTAGCCCATGTGGCTGCTGCACAAATATCATCCATAGAGGCTCTCGAATGGAAGACTACAGACGTTGCCATGGATCTGGTAGAATGGGCTTTGACATTCTGTGGTATAGGTTTTTTTTGCAAGTGAATAGGTGTAGCTTATGCAGTCCCTTAGCCATTTCTATAAAGTGACCTTGTGTTGGAGACAGAATTTCCCATTCTAGGTCCAGAGAAGGAAATGAAAAGCTGGCCAGTTTTACGCATTACTTTGGTTCTGTCCAAATAAAACCTCAGTTGTCCGTGTACATCCACAGAATGTAGACAGTATTCGCCTTTATTAGTAAAATTTGGGAAAAATACTGCCAAATCAATGGCCTGATTGATGGAAACATCTGAAATAACTTTGGGGAGAAAAGATGCGTTTGTCTGGAGTGATAGACACTTTGTCCTTGTGAAAGATTAAGTAGGGCCTTTTAATGCACAATACCTGAAGCTCTGAAACTCGTCTGGCTGACGTGATGGCTACCAGGAAAAGAGACTTCCAAGATAAAAAATTTGAGGTCACACTTTGCTCCAGGTTCAAAAGGAGGTTGAGTTAAGGTCTGAAGAACTAATGAGGTTCCATAGCCCTTATAGGTTGTCTGACTGAAGGCCTAATGTGAGACATCCCTTTAAGAAAGACTTTGCATAAACAAAGAGAGATGAGGGGAGAATTATCCAAACCATCGTGAAAATTAGAAACAGCCACCAGATGTACTTGTATGGTAGAGGCTGCAGCTCCACCATTGAAAAACTTTGACAGCTATTGTAAGACTGCTGTAACTGGAGCAGAGTACGGGTCTAGTCTTCTTAGACCAAATACAGAACCTCTTCCATTTGTCTAGGTATAGTCTTCTGGTAGATGGTTTGTGTGAGGCCAGGACAATGTCACATAAAGGTGAGGGGAGGTCATCCTGCCTGGCGATTAACGGAAGTGGAAAAACCAAGCTGTCAGTTTGAGACTAGATAAGTTCGGGTGACAACTCTTGGGGGTGAGAAATAAGGTCTGGAAGAGGGTCCAGAATCCACGGTCAACGTAACAGATAAGGCCGAAGGAAGGTGAACCAAACTTGTCAAGACCAAAAGGGGGCTATGAGGATCACTTTGCATTTCAACCGAATAGCTTTCTTTATGAACTGGGGAATCAGAGGGGAGGAGGATAGGCATATAGCAGTCCCGTGTGCCAATCGTGAATCAGAGCATCCTTCGGGGACTCCCCTGTGGGGGAAACGGGGCAAAATACCTGCTGCATTTGTTGTTTGACAGGAAGGCGAATAGGTCGCAGCAAGGCTGGCCCCAACAGCTGAAAATTTTCACCGCTACATCGGGATTATGGGATCACTCGTGAGGCAGGAGAATACATCTGCTCAATTTGTCTGCATTCACACTGGAATTCCCAGGGATATGCGCTGCCATCAGAAAGCGGATGGAAGCCATCACCCACTGCCAAATTCTCATGGCCTCTCGACTCAGGGGATAGGACTTGGTTCCTCCTTGCTTGTCGATATACCAGACTACTGACATGTTGTCTGACTGAACTGCAATCGTCCAAGAAGGAAGAACAGATTGAAATGCTTGCAACGCTAACAGGACCGCTCTCAGTTCTAGAACGTTGATATGCAGGTTGGCCTCCAAAGTGGACCATTTGCCTTGGACCATCTTTCCCTGAAAATCCCCCCCCCATCAGGGAAGCATCTGTGGTCACAATGGCCTTGGCTTGGGGAGGATGGAATGGGCGTCTCCAAAGTTCTGTGTCTGGCCTCATCCACCAAAGAAGGACCTGCTTCTAACAATTGGTTATCTGAATTTGAAAGCATAGAGGGTGGTAATTCAGAAACCACTGAGATAGCAGCAGCCATTTAAGTCTTCGCATATGCAGTTTCGCAAGAGGCACTGTTGGAATGGAAGTTGCCATGGATCCCAGAACCTCCTTTGTTGAGGCTTTGTTCTGGCAGAGTATCACCCGGAGCTGGAACCTCAATATCTGTAGTCTGGGCGCTGGGAGAGCCAGCAGACAAGAACAAGTTTCAAAGACTACTTCAATGAACTCTAAGTTCAGAGTTGGAGCAAGGTTGGATTTCTCCCAGTTTATCGTTATTCCCAAAAATCTTGCCAGGAAAGAGTGCACTGCAGGGCTGTTACCAGAAGATGTTTGGTGGGGGAGGTAAGGAGCCCATTGTCCAAATATGGAAACACCTGGAATCCTTGCAGCCTCAAGTGAGTTGTGACCACTGCCATGCACTTTATGAACACTCTGGGGGCTGTTAGAGAGTCCGAATGGCAGGGCACGAAACTGGTAGTGATAGACTCCAAGCTGGAAAAAAAGTAGACACCTGGAGCATTTGTCCATTTTGATGTGGTAATACACGTCCCAGAGATCTATCAAGCACATTCAAGCACCTCCCCTTAGAAAAGGGAGAATGGACTGAACCGTCACCATCCGGAATTGTTAGGGCAATAGACTTGTTCAAATTGCTGGTCTCCAGTCCCCTGTCTTTTTTGGCACCAAAAAGAATAGAGTAGAATACAGATCCGCATTGGTCTGGTGGGACTATTTTAATGACTTTTTTTTGACACAGCTTATTTACTTCTGCAGCTGCTTCTTCCTTTGACTGGGTGGAACATCGGGAAGTTTTGTAAGTGTTGAGGGGAATGGTGTAGCCTCTGGTTATAATCTTCTGCACCCAACGGTCGGAAGTTACAGAATGCCAGGCAGTGTGGTGCAGAGAGAAACGTCCCTCGATTGCTTCCAGAGGAAAACAATCAGGATGCTCTTCAGGAGCGCTGATAAGGGTGCCCAGAGAAAGAATCCCTGGGTCCCTGATTATATGGACCCCCTCTGCCTCGGTAGGGACATCTTCCAGAACTGTTACCTCCTCTGCCCCTGGGGGTATCCATCATCATGTGAGGCAAGGAAAGGACCCTGAGATTTTTTGTGCCACACTTTCCCGCTCCTCTGGTTCCTGGAAAAGGAATGCTGAGGACTGGAATAACGTAGGCCTACGGCAGATAGGGTCTTACCATCCTGCTCACACCTGGCCAAGGTATCTTTCAGGAAGGAAGACTTGAGAGTCCGCAAAGTCACAGAGGCGCATCCAGGCATGGCGTCTCATAACTATGCCTGAACCCGCCGCTCTAGCCACTCCTTCGGTTGCATGTGAGAGCAACCTCGTGGACGAATTGGAGATAGATTCCAGGGTTGCAAACTGTGAGGCAACCTTGTCTCTTACCTCGTCATACACCTGTCCATTGAGTGTTCCAGAGAGTTCAGAAACCAAGTCTCTTTGGAGCCTCGCAAAATGTGCAAAGTAATTCAGAAACTGTATGGCAAAAGTCACTGAAGCAAAAACTCGCTTCCCTACTCTGTCCACAGCCAGGGACTTTCTACTGGGTGGGTGAACAGTATGACTCTCTTTGGCGAGATCCTTTTTGGTGGCCACTTCCATCACCATAGCATCAACTGGTAAACCTCTCGATCAATGTGGGTTCTCCTCGGGGGGGGGGGGTATCTTGTCAGGTCTCCGAGGGATCGACTCAACAGAATTAGGGTTGTTCCAGGCATGCTGCACCACAAATGGTACCAGCTCGTCTGCAGCTGGGGTCACCCAAGAGGTAGATGGCTGGGCTCAGAAAGCCTGCAGAAACATGGACTCATCGGAAGACGGGTTAGTGGGCTTCCAATCACCCCTGTTTCAACATTTCAAGGATGTCCCCAAAGGAGACATCATCAGGGGGCGACCATGAGGACCCTTCACCATCATCGAAATCCGTATCCTCTGTCAGAGACTATTCAGGTGAGTCTACGTGCTTCCTCTTGCACGATCTCTTCCATGGGGGCTCCTCAGCGGGGGCTTCTGAGGAGGACTCGGAAGAGGGGGCACCCTGTAACGGGGATTCCTGTGATTTTCCTGCCCGGTGTCCCGGGCGGTGGCTTGTGTCAGCTGTAGCTCAGGGGGAAAACAGTTCTGGGGTTCAAACATCGGTGGAATGCTTCCAGAAGCAAGTGTCCTCTCCCTGGCTCAGAAAGCAGGTCCGCCTGAAGACGGATGGGATCCTGGTACAGAGAAGGACAACCTCGGAACCAGGGTCACCCCGCTCCGTCGAACCCACTCCCGAAGATGGAGCCTCAAGCAGGATCCGTGCAGACAGAACTCCTGCCACCATGGACAGAACCGCAGACACACTCGGAACTGTGCTGCGAGCCAAAGAGCCTGTAGCCCAAACACAGGGTTGAGGAAGGCCTGGTTCAGTGGGGATCGAAGGCCTGGTTCAGTGGGGATCGAAGGCCAAAGGGACAGTCAGGGAGCCCCAGTGAGATCCACTGGGGGGGGGGTGTTCCAAAACGGACATTGGAGCTTAAGACTTTGGAACCAGTCTGGTCCAAGGAGGAGAGGAGGATGGAGTCCATGGAGAAGCCAACTCAAGTCCTGCAGGTGGATGGGTCCTAGAAGGAGTGGGTATCCCCCTGGCTGCCAACAGCTGGTCCACAAGATGCACCACGTCAAGCTCAGAAAGGGCTCCTGGTGAATCTAGTGGATACTCCCCACGAGGAGGCAGGTTGTTCTAGGAATGGACTGTATACCTGCCCTATAAATGGATCTGTTGATGGAGAGTATCAGGTCCGTGGTTTGGAATCTACTGGCACCGATGTCTCAGGTTTGGAAGCCGGAAGAAGTGGCGTCAAAATAGTTATCAGGATAGTGAAAGGACTCTGTGCCAAAGGGGCACTTGGAGCCAACACGGAAGGTTCAGTAGCAAGCATAATCACAGAGACAGGCATTGAAGAAGTGCACTGTGCCCAAGCGGCACTCGGTGCCGAAGTCATAATCATCTTTGGCAAGTCTTAAGATGGTGCCGGAAACTGTACAGGAGCCGAAGCTGGCATCGATATAGGAACAGTCATAGTCGGAGCGGAAAATGTCGGTGCCAATGAGACGGACTTATGCTCCGAAGATAATTTAGGTACCTTAGGCTTTACATGTTTGCCCTGGTCACCCAATGGTGAAGATGGAACAGAGTGGGACCTTTTCTTATTCCTGGTTGGAGGGGATGAGACCTCCATCGCAGAAAGGGCTTCTGAAAAGGGCAATTTAAAGAGGTCCTTCAGAATCAGCTTGTTTTTGCGCTTGTTCAAGGTACGCTGGCTAAAACTTCAACAAATCATACAAGGGGGTTGCACCAAAAGATGGGACATCCCCAAACAATAAACCCAGTCATCATGGGAATCACTGTTAGGCAGTTTACTCTTACATGAAGTACAATGCTTAAAACCCAGACGTGCCCTTTTTATCAGACATCATGAACAAAATACACACAAGTTAGATAGAAAAAGTACAGTTGTGTACCTACAATAAATGTAGATGTTCGAGTGTATTCACTGTTGCAGTCATTACTCTTGGGTTATCCTGCTGGCAGGCGACCCGCGGTTGGCCAGAATTCCAAAGTCTAGGTCCGGCATTGGTTGCTGTCGCCTCTTCCCTGACGTCAGTGCGCCAGGGATATAAAAGAAGCAGCCGACGCCATTTTCTTCAGTTTTTCTTGCCCCAGATGTCAGGTGCCCCCAAAATAGGCTAAAAAAATTATGCCAATAATTATGCATGCAGTAAAATAAACATTTCCTTCATCTACAAGGAAATACACCACATAGGTTGTATAAGATAGAGAAGTATAGGTAAGTCCCAGCAAAGAAAGGGGGGATGGAGGGAGGGTAACCTGGACTGCAACAGTGAATACACTCGAACATCTACGTTTATAGTAGGTACACAACTGTACTATATGTTCATCGTGTTTCACTGTTGCAGTCATTACTCTTGGGTTGAATCCCAAAGTTAAGACTGGGTGGCTGGGCCTAAAGAGGATTAGGAGAGGCTATAAGGCCTTGCAAAACTGCAGTGGCGAAGCCTGCTCTGGATTTAGAGTAGAGAGGTAAATGGTAGTGCTTTGTAAAAGTGTGCACTGAACTCCAAGTTGCAACCTCTAAAATGTCTTTGGTTGGTACTCCTATGAGAAAGGCTGAAGTGGCTGCTGCCCTGGTAGAATGAGGTCTAATGGCCTTGGGCACTGATTTGCCATGTTGTGAGTAGCAGAAACGAATGCAGTGGCCTATCCATTTTGAAATGGTCTGTTTTGAGATAGGCTTTCCTTGAGATCCTGCAGCAAATGCCACTAAAAGTTGCTCAGTTTTTCTGAAAGCTTTAGTTCTGTCCAAATAGAAGCGTAGCTGTCTGTGTATGTCCAAGGAATGCAGAAGTCTTTCACCCTTATTCTGTGGGTTTGGATAAAAGGTAGGCAGATGAATAGTTTGGTTGAGGGCCACACTGGACACTACCTTAGGCATAAATGTAGGGTTCTTTCTTGGAGAAACTCTGTCTGGGTGGAAAATGATGAAAGGTTCCACAGCCATGAGTGCCTGTAACTCTGAAACACGTCTTGCAGAGGTTATTGCTAGGAGCAGAGCTGTTTTCCAAGATAAAAACTTTTTATCAACTGTATTGGTTGGCTCAAAAGGCGGTAGAGTGAGTTTTTCCAAGATATAATTGAGGTCTTGCAGGTATTGGGGCTCTCCTTGGAGGTCTTATGTTTTTGGCCCCTCTGAGTTACTGTCTTATCAATGGATGGGAAAAATAGGAGGTTCCGTATTGTAATGAGCTGAAACGATTGAGGCATGAATTTTAATTGATGAAAAGGATAGGCCTTTGTTCAGCATCTCACTTAGGTATTGTAAAATCTGAGGAATATTTGGTACAGATGTGTCAAGTCCTTGTGCCAGGTTCCAAGCACAGAATCTTTTCCATTTGTCTGCATAAGATTTTCTGGTACTGGGCCTTCTGGCCTCTAAAATAACATCCATCACTGCTTTAGAAAGAGGTGTGTTTTGAAAGGTTACATTATCCGCCATGCTGCCAGATTTAGGGTCCTGAGTTGGATGTGCAGAATCTGACTGTTTCGCTGGGTCAGTAAGTGAGGAATAAGAGGCAGTGTCCAGGCTGGGCCTTGAGACAAGTGTTTTAGGATTGGGTACCAGTGCTGGCTTGGCCAGTCTGGAGCAATCAGGATAATTTTTGGCTTCTCTTGTCTGACCTTTAGGAGTACCTTGGAGAGTAGAGGCAGAGGAGGAAAGGCATATACTGTTAGACTTTTCCAGCTGAATGACAGAGCATCCACTTTCCATGCTTGCTTGTGATAAGTCCTTGTGCAGAATTATTGTAGTTGGTAGTTGTGAGTGGAGGCAAATAGATCTATGTCTGGGCATCCCCATTTCTTTATCATCATGCTGAAGACTAGTGGATCCAATTTCCATTCGTGGGGATCCGTAAGGTTTCTGCTTAGTTCGTCTGCCAGAGTATTGTTCTTTCCTGGCAGGAATTGTGCTTGCAGGTGTACTTGATAAGTCAATGCTGTGTTCCATAAAGTCATGGCTTGTCTGCAGAGGGGGTAGGAATGTGTGCCTCCCTGCTTGTTTATGTACCACATGACTGTAGTATTGTCCATCCTTATCAGTAATTGGCCTGGATGGAGTAAATCCTTGAAAGCTGTCAGTGCATTCTGAACAGCTAGCATCTCTTTTTGATTGATATGTAGATACATTTAGCTTGTGGGCCATGTGCCCTGAATACATTGTCCTGTCATGTGTTCTCCCCAGGCATAGTCTGATGCATCTGTTATTGACTGCCTGGCTGTGGGTAGAGTGAAAGGCTGTCCCTTGTTGAGGTGACAGGCATGAGCTCACCATCGAAACTCCTGTTGCAGGCAAGGAATGAGGGTATTTAATGCTTTGACAGTGTTGAGTCCAGACACTTTTTAGGTACCAATGAAGTTTACTCATATGCAGTCTGGCATATGGAATTAGCAGTATGCAGGATGCCATGAAGCCCAAAGCCTGCAGAATTTTTCTTGCAGATAACTGGGTCTTTGTTGCCAACATTTTGAAGTAAGAAGTTAGTTGTCTGTTTTTCTGGCATGAGATAAGCCATCTGGGCAGTTGTATTTAAGCTTGCACCCAGGAATATTATCTCTTGAGAGGGTACTAGTTTTGATTTATTTTCGTTTACTGTGTACCCTAGGTAAATTAATAATCTTTTTACGAACGCCAGATGCTTTAGTAGAGTGTCCTTGTTCTCTGCTTGTATAAGGCAGTCGTCCAAGTAGGGATAAATTTGAATTCCTCTTTGTCTGCAAAATGCAATTACTGGTGCCAGGCATTTTATGAAGACCCTGGGCGCAGCAGACAAGCCAAAGGGTAGTGCAGAGAATTGGTAGTGGTTTGAGCCAGCTATGAATCTGAGGTACCTTCTGCAAGATTGTCTGATTGGTATATGTAGGTATGCCTCTTTTAGGTCCAAAGTTACAAGCCAATCCTTCTTGCCCAGCATGGGCAGAAGCTGCTGCAGAGTTAACATTTTGAATTTTGGAACATCCAGAAAAGTGTTTAGAACAGACAGGTCCAGTATTGGTCTCCAGGTTTTGTCCTTTCTGGGGACTAAGAAAAGTCTCGAGTAAAATCCTTGTCCCTGCTCTTGTCGTGGTACTTGCTGAATGGCCTTCATTTGCATAAGGCTCAAAACCTGTTTTTGTGCCTCTGCCCATTGATTGAGTGGCAGGTTTGGCATACCTTTTGCCTTTGGCAGGGTGTGAAAGCGGAACCTGTAGCCCTGGGACACTATATTCAATACCCATTTGTCCTGGGTGATCATGTGCCAATTTTGAGAGAAGTGCTAGCTTTCCACCTAAGGGGGCTGCAAGAAGATAAGTGCTTGGTGCTGACAGAGGCAAGTCATTGGGACTGTTTTCTATATGGCTGAGCTTTGTCCTCCAGTTTTGGAGGTAGACGCACCCCACTGTTTAGGCCTGTATGAGCCCTGGGGCTGGGATCTGCCTCTGGGACGTCTGTATCTGCCTCTTTGTGGCCTGTCCTACACTGGAAAGGACCAATTTTTTGTAGGCCAGTTCCTGCTAAATTTTGGTGGCTGCACCTGTAAGAAATCCTTTACTGTTTGCATAGATTTCGCTTTGTCCTCCATTTTCTTCAAAACCTCCTCTGCTTTAACACCAAATAAAAGTATCATGCTGTAATGGAGCATCTAATAATTTTGCTTTAACATGATCAGGCAGATTTTGTTCCTTTAACCAAGCGTGCCTCCTAATAACGGAACCCGTAACTGCGGCCCTACAGGTGGCCACCAGAGAGTCAAAACCACAATGCAATGTATGCTTTCCCACTTGTTCAGTTGCATGCAATAAATCCTGTATTTCCTTATTTTCTGTACAATCGGAATTAGTCAACATTTTCTGTTTTAACAGTGACATTAAGTATTGCTGATATTTAATCATATGTAATTGACAATTTAAAGCCCTCACAGCCAAAGTAGCAGAAGTGTAAACCTTTTTTCCCCATCTGTCTAGGGCCCTTGAGTCCCTGTCAGAAGGGACAGGGTTTTTAGCAGCAGCGGCCTTAAACCCCCTTGGGACCCTGAGAAATAGTTTCTGGGTCAGCAGTAGGGTTTTTATAAAGAAATTTATGAGCATCAGGAACCCTGTAAAATCTGTCTGGTTTAACAGGAGCTGGAGGTAAGGAATCTGGAGAAAGGCCGGACTCTGAAAATACATAGTCTACAATGTCTAGCACAGGGGGAATAGCAAGAGGCCTGTGCTGAGAAAGTAAAAGAAAATCTCTGAGCCTTTTCTTTGATTCTGAGTAATCTTGGCTCTCCCACTGGAAGTGTTCCCTCATGGAATGCAGGGTTTATCCAAAAGAAAAATCCTCAGGAGGGGAAGCTGAAGGAATGGATTCTTCAGCATCAGAATCCTCATAGGGAGGAAGAGAATATTCCTGTACAGAAGAGGAATCAGAGGAAATGGAAACCTGATCTGAAGAGTCATAGTCTGTCTCTTGCCTAGGCCTTTTGTCAGGAGGGGGATGGGAACCCCTGATCAAGGTAATAAGGTCTTCGGCCATTTTGAGCATCTGTTTTTTTGGCATGGAAGTCTGTTGTGAAGAATGCTGTACTTGTTTCTTTGTCTTTAAAGCTACTGTAGTCTTTGCTTTTGAAGCTGAGGTAGGCTTTACATATAACTGTGTAGGTCTGAATACTCCCTCAGAAGCCGATGCCTGCTCAGCGGCTCCGGACCCATCTGAGGGAAAAATTTCCGAGTGTCCAATACCTTGACTATCCAGAGGCCTAGCTGGCTCCATGTGGGAGTCGTCAGCGGCCTGTGGCTCTGAGGTAGCGGGTGTCAGGGGCTGCGAAAGTGCCTTGCTGAGAACCAGCGACTGGCTTAGTGGAAGCCTCGTCGTCGGTTTTGGATCTCTGATACCTGTCCTCCTCTTTTTCCTTTCGTTTTTTAGAAATGACGGTCGTCTGCTGTTCCGACGGCATTATGTAATTGAATTTTCGGCCAAAGTAATGATAAGCAAAATCAAAGCGACGCTTAATAGTGCATTTGTTGAATCTAGCACAAAACGGACAACTAGCAACGTTGTGATCAGGGCCTAGGCAAGGAATACAGTAAGAATGATAATCCTTATGAGGTATTTGCTTCCCACAAGAAATAACAATTGTTAACTTTTTCTGACATTGGTCTGGAGCAAGAAAAAAGTTTTCCCCAATGGGGTACTTAGCTTTAATGAAGACTTCGGATCTGAAATTAGTCTGTGAAAATCTCAGGAGTCAGCCGACCAGCACTTGCGAACTGCTTTTGCTTCGGGCACCACGCGGCAAAAAAGACTGAAGAAAATGGCATCGGCTGCTTCTTTTATACCCCTGGCGCACTGACGTCAGGGAAGAGGCGACAGCAACTGATGCTGGACCTAGACTTTGAAATTCTGGCCGACCGTGGGTCGCCTGCCAGCAGGATAACCCAAGAGTAATGACTGCAACAGTGAAACACGATGAACATCTAAAGCAGAGAGTTCTGATTTCTACTATATCTATGTCTAATAGGTCTATAGATCCATGTCTAATATGTCGATAGATCCACCACATCTATATCTAAATGCTGTTGTTAGTCTTTCGGCTTTTCCCGGTTAGGGGTCACCACAGCGGAACTCCGGTCCGCTAATGATTGGCAGTTGGCTTTTATGGTGTCAAGTTGCCAGCCCGACGCCCAACCTTCAATGAAGGCACTCCCATTCAACGCATGTCTTTCGAATGCCCACTCGACCGCGGGGAGGACATGCAGACTCCACACAGAAGGCACTCCCAACCCAAGCCGAGAAATGAATGGGAGAACCTCTTGCTTTGAGGCAACAATGCTACCGCAGAACTAAATATATATAAAAAATACACAAGTTAGTCTGAAAAGGGATGGAGAAGAAATACCAACGATGGTATTTAAGAAATACCACAAGGGTAGGAGAAGGTCGTACCACCAATGGTACTTAAAAATGACCAAACAGGTATAAATAGAGGGTAAAAAGGACTAAATATAGCTTCAACTTTAAAGAAATATCAAGATTAACAACAAGAAATAAGAGATATACAAAATATCCAGAAAAGATTTCATAAGTTTTCCACTAAGCTGAGAGCTTGGCTGAAACGTTGCTTTATGGCTACGTGGCAAACGAGATCTGGGGTAACAGGGAGAAGGGCACTATGGGTAATAGCTTAGCTTGAGTGTTTTTTGGCTGGCGGGAGCTTGGTATTAGGCTGACTCTGTTCCGAGGGCTCAGAACCGAACCCATCAGTGATGAATGGAAAGAAGATTAACATCAGATTACTAATTCTCTTGCTCTTCTCAATGTATGTGGATCCTGGGTGACCCCGATGCAAAATCTGGATATATTCTTGTTGTAAGGAAGCAGGAACAACAATTTTAGGAGCTTGGAAAATAATGCCATCTTCCATCAACAATTCAACTCTGTAAGGAAAATACGTTTGCACTTCAGGTGATACACTAGATTGCTTTGACGGCCATTCAACATTAATATAATGACTGAGCTTCTGCAAAATTGGATCAGTCCGAGTGTGATTTCCTAACTAGTGGTGGAAAAATTATGCAGTGACATCACAACAAAAGTTAAAAGTTACTGTGTTAAGCTGTTCTATTGTAAATCTGGGAGAGCTAGACAAAATAGCCAGATAAAGCAATTTGCCTTTAATGTAGACCATTTTGAAATTGTACTTTTGAAATCTGAGCATCATTCTTTGTAATCTCACTGGAGCAGAACGCACAGGCTTCTTTAGAATAGTAACTAGAGGTTGATGATCAGTTTTATTCTGAATAACTCAACCATAAATATAATCAGGAAACTTGCAGCATGCAAACACTATTGCCAAAAAGTTCCTTCTCAATTTGAGCATACTGCATCTCAGTTTGGGTTAGTGTTCTAGATGCCCAGGCTACTGGTCTGCACTCTTTGTTTACATCATAGTATCAATGTAGGTGGGTGACAATTTTCTGCTTGAGATCTTCAAATGCATTCTGGTGCTGTTCTAACCATGACCATGCAACATTTTTGCGTGTGAGCTCTCTTAAAGTTGCTGCCAACTCACTGAAGTCCAATACAAATTTGCCTAAATAGTTGAACATACACAGAAAATGCTGTAAAGCCTGCACATTATCTGGTGCTAACATTTCAAAAATAGCTGCTTGTTTGATTGGGTCTGGTCTCAACTGTATACTTGTAAACAAATGTCCTACGTACATAACTTCTGGAAGTCTGAATTTGCACTACAGAGGCCTGAGTTTCAAGTTTACTTTATGTGTTCTGTCTAGGACTTTCTTGAGGTTTCTGTCTTGCTCTGCTTCACCACTGCCTCCAACCAACAGATTATCTACTATTATAGCACAGGCATAACCCAAAAAACTTTGTTCCACTGCCCCCCCCCCCCCACTTAAATATGCCAACTCCGAGATCGCACTACAGCGCCGAAAATGGCCAAGTAACGGAAGCAGCCAAGCAGATTCTTTCCCTGTGAAAGAATTTGCTTAAACTATTTTGCCTTTTCGTTGTTTTAAGTTCGAACAAGACGCATTCGATATAATGCGTCTTCAGTCATCTAATAGGAACCCCTGTGCATGTACAGCCTCGCATACTTCTTAAAGATACAGCACAAACTTTACACTATGACCTACAAGAGGAGAATAAACAAAAGTGAATACTTATTTTGAGATGTGGTATGGGGACAGGTACAATTCAGAGATATGAGATATGTATCCTCACAAGCATTCATCTTCTCTCAGTTTATTGTCAACTGCTGTTTGGTCAGCTTTAACCATGAAAATTTGGATGCAACTTAATTCTTCCTTGAAATAAAAAAGTAAGACTGCCTTTTTTTTCTGTATGTATAATTTTTGTTCTGGCCATCGCTGGATCAAAAGGTTGGTAAAAAAAGGCACTAAAATAGACCTAAGAGCATCTAAGACCCCATACCTTCTGTGTGCCTCACTGCCCTAGACCGCACAGCTTAATTTAGTAATTATAGGTAGTTTTGGTCAGTCAGGGTGTGTTGAAAGGATCAGGGAAAATCAAAGTTGAAAACTAAATTTCTTTCCTTAGTCACGGTGTTCATTCAGGCCTTCAATGAAGGAAGCAGTTACAAAAAATCTCAAATGCATTTCAGATCATCTAGAAACCTTGTGGATTCTTGGGGTCTAACAGCCCCAACTCCCTGGCTTAATACAGTCACTTCCACTGAATTTATTAGTGTTGTCTTGGGTCAGTTGGGATGTGCTGAAAGGATGCAGGAAAAAAAGCTGAAGTGTAATACTAAGTCTGTTTCTTTGATCACTGAACCGAGTGGAGGAGGGGCATTGACTGCAACTCTGATCTGAGATATACAACATTAAGTATCCTGTTTTTTTTTTTATTTTGCTTATTTTTACTAGTTATTGCTTCTAGCAATTTATATATAGCACTTTTTATTGCCTGCTGCATACTTTTTACTGTATTTTATTGCTATTAACTAATTTGCATGGTTAAACTAAAATTATCTGCAGTACAGGGCCTGATAAATAAGGCTTTTTACTATCACACTGTTTGCAAAGCTTTTTAGCTAGTTTCACTGTGTGAAAGGTATTAACAGGAAATCTTCTCTACTTGTTAAGCACCTGTTTGTTCTAACTTCCTGCCAAGGAGGGTTTCATACAAAACTGAATTCTTTGCAGTTAAAAGCATTCTGCAGAGTCTCCTTGCTGCTTTATCTGTTTAAAACTTTCATTATGTGGCTCACTGCTGTCCTTCTACTGAGATAAACATTTCTGTAGTGTTTACTGTCTAAAAGAGTGTAGGCTAGTAGCTGTAGTATTGTCCCAGTTCAGATTTGCTGTCTCTGGGCCTGTTTGTTTTTGCAGCGGGGGCTATTCTAAGCACATGACCAAGCCATCTTGAATTAGAAGCCTTTCTTTACCTTTGTGGCAGGACTGTGTTGATTGGCTGGTGGAGGTTGGATGGTCTGGAGCTTGGAGTAAGCACTCATTGTTTCTTTTGAGCTTTTTTTAAAAAAAGTCGTTTAAGGTTGTATCTTCTGGTATTTAAGCCCTAACTTTGAGAGGAATTCTGTCTATACACTCTGAGCTGAATGGAGGAGGGGCATTGACTACAACTCTGATCTGAAATATATAACAATAAATATCCTGTTTTCTTTTGCTTATCTTTGGTAGTTATTGCTTCTAGCAATTTATATATAGCACTTTTTATTGCCTGCTGCATACGTTTTACAGTATTTTATTGTTATTAACTAATCTGCATGATTAAACAAATTGTCTGCCTTACAGGGCCTGATAAATAAAGTTTTTACTGTCATACGGTTTGTGATGCTTTTTAGCTAGTTTCACTGTGTGAAAGGTATTACAGGGAAATTTTGTCTACTTATTAAGCACCTGTTTGTTCTGATTTCTTGCCAAGGAGTGTATCATATAACTGATTTGTTTGCAGTTAAAAGCATTCTGCAGAGTCTCTTTGCTCCTTTATCTGTTTAAAACTTTCACTTTGTGTAACTGCTGTTCTTCTGCTGTGATAAACATTTCTGTAGTATTTACTGTCTAAAAGAGTGCAGGCTAGTAGCTGTAGTATTGTTCCCCACCACCTCTTCCCTGTTAGTGTCTTGCTGTTACACTTGGTGGCTTTGCAATTGCCTGCCCTTACTTTAAATTTGATTTGGGACACTCCTTCCAATCTGGTGTCATTAGGTCATTCTACCTAATACAGAGAGAACATATGAGAAGGCCAACCCATTTAGTTTCCTAACCTTAAATTATCTTCTACTTCTCCCCTCTCCCTTTCCTTTACAAAAAAAAAACTTTGATAGAATCTCCCTGTGTTCTTCTTAACTGTAACAAAAAAAAAATGTACGCTTGTTTCCTGCCTTTCCTGTAAGTAGTCTAGTCTAGTACAGATTTGCTATATCCAGGACTGTTTGTAAGCTGCTGAGCCCCCCCCCCCCAAGCCTGTCTGTGTTGGAGGGAAGCCTGCTAGCTTATCAGTGGGAGTGGTAAGCACTAGGTAACCTATCTACCACATAAGGAGTGGTTTCTGGCCCAAAAATTGTAGTTATTGGCCGTTTGGGCATTTTTTTCATCTCTCTCAACTTTCTGATTTAAAAGCCCGCATTTGTACTTGTTTCTTTCCTGTAACTAGTCTAGTCCAGATACAGATTCTTAGTTTTAGCACTTGAATTTGCTTAGTGCTCATCACTTGTTCAGAACTTGTTGTAAGCACTAAACAAGCTACAAATTACTACAGCACTCAACCTTCCTTCATTACCTAGTGGAAAACAGTTTTTGTACTTACTTTCCTCACTTGCTTAGAGAAAAAAAGTACAGTTCTGTACACTTACCATAAATGTAGATGTTTGAGTGTATTCACTGTTGCAGTCAACACACTCGGGTTATCCTGCCAGGGGTAGCCCTCAGTCGGCCTGAATACCAGAGGCTTAGTATTTCTGTGTTAGTTGTTGTCGCTCCAGGACTGACGTCAGGTCGTCAGTGGTATAAAATCAGGCAGCCAACACCATTACATCAGTTTTTCTTGCCACAACTGTCAGGAGCCCCCAAATAGGGAGCTAGGCATGGTGGAAGAACACCACCAGTGGAAAGTAAATACCAAAAATTCCCAGTAAGGAGAGAGGAAGAGAGGGATAGACACAAGGGGGATGGAGGGTGGGAAACCAGGACTGCAACAGTGAATATACTTGAACACCTACATTTATGGTAAGTGTACAGAACTGTACTATGTTCTTCGTGTTTCACTGTTGCAGTCATCACACTTGGGTTGATTCCCAAAGCTGAAGAAAAGGGAGGAGGCAGTCAAGAAGACTGGAGACTGGCTAGGATGCCGTGCAAGGCTGTGGTGACAAAGCCTGCCCTGGATTTGGAGAAGATGGGCAAGTGGTAATGCTTGGTGAAGGAATGAACAGAAGTCCATGCTGCAGCCTCCATTACGTCTTTGGTGGGGACCCCTCTGAGAAAAGCTGCAGAGGTGGAGGTTGTCCTGGCGGAATGCGTCCTGATCCCCTTTGGAGGCGGTTTCCTGTGCTGTTTGTAGCAGAAACTGATGCAGTCTGCTATCCATCTGGAGATTGTTTCTTTGGATATGGCCTTGCCCTCTGCCCTGCTCCAAAGCTGACTAGCAATTGGTCAGTTTTTCTAAAAGATTTAGTCCTATCCAGATAGAATTTGTGCTGTCTGTGCACATCTAGAGTGCAAAATCCTTTCCCCCTTGTTTTGTGGGTTAGGGAAAAAGGTGGGCAAATGAATGGATTGGTGGAGACCAACACTGGACACCAGACTTTAGACATGAAGGATGGGTTAGTCCTGAGGGAGACCCTGTCAGCATGGAAAATGATGAAGGGCTCTACAGCCATGAGTGCTTGTAACTCTGAAACTCTTCTAGCTGAAGTGATGGCCAGAAGTAAGGCTGTTTTCCAAGAGAGGAAGTTTAACTCTGCTGAAGCTGCAGACTTAAAAGGGGGTAGGGTGAGCTTTTCCAACACAAAGTTAAGGTCCCAAGCTGGGGTAGGAGCTCTTCTGGGTACCCTTAAGTTGTTAGTTCCTCTTAGGAACTGTTTGATGAGAAGGTATGAGAAGAGAGGTGGCTCTGTGCTGTAATGGGCAGAGATGGCAGAGGCATGAATTTTAATAGAAGGATAGACCCCTGTGTAGTAGATCTGCTAGGTAATCCAGGATAAGAAGGGAGAGCTGTGCTGTTTTGGCCCCCTTAGCCTTGATCCAGGTTCAAAACCTTTTACACTTGTCAGCATGGGATTTTCTAGTGTTGGGGCGTCTGGTCTCACACACAACATCCAGGACTTGTTTGCTTAGGCTGGCAGCTTGAGGAGCGTTCAGGGAATAAGTCAGGCTGCCAGGTTCAGGGTCTGCGATTGTGGATTCATGAATTCTCCATTCTTCTGGGTCAGCAGTGTTGGGATCCGAGGTAGGTGCCACAGTGGCAGGGGTGACAGGCAGAACAGCAGTGGGTACCAGTGCTGGCGTGGCCAGTCTGGGACAATCAAGATTGCCCTTGGTATTGCCTCCTTTATTTTGAGCAGTAGCCTTGAAATGAGTGGTATAGGGGGAAATGCACAGATTGAGAGGTTTACCCATTGGAAGGCTAGAGCATCCACTTTCCAGGCCTTGCTGTGAGGTTCCCTGGTGCAGAATTTGTTGAGCTGATGATTGGAGTGGGAGGCAGAGAGGTCCACCTTCCGGGTGCCCCATTTCTGGGTTACAAGGTTGAAGGTTCTGTGGTCTAGCTGCCTCTCATGTGAGTCTAGTAGGTTTCTGCTTAAGATGTCTGCCAGAGAGTTTAGGGAGCCTGGCAGGAATTGTGCTAGCAGGTCTATTTGTATGGCTGAGGCTGTGTGCCAAAAGGTCACAGCGAGCCTGCAGAGAGGATAAGAGTGAGGCCCTCCCTGCTTGTTGATATACCACAACACTGTGGTGTTGTCTGTTTTTGAGCACTAGAGGCCCCAGGGAGAGTAGGGGGTCTGAAAGCTGTCAGGGCGTACTGAACAGCTAGCTTCTCTTTTTGGTTGATGTGCAGATGTATTTGATTTGGGCTCCAATGGCCCTGAATCCACCTGCTGTCCAGGTGTGCACCCCAGGCATACTCTTGATGCATCTGCGGTGAGGGTCTGGGCTGCATGGGGTTGTGAGAAGGGAAGTCCCTTGTTGTGGTTGCGTGCTGCTGCCCACCAAACAAAATCTTTCCTTAGGGTATCATAGGTATGACAGTTTCTAGGTCTTCAGAGTGTTGACACCAAAGGCTCTTTAGGTACCATTGTAGTTTCCTAATATGCAGTCTGGCATATGGAATGAGAAGAATGCAGGAGGCCATGAACCCTAGAGCTTGCAGGATTGTCCTTGCAGATAACTGGGTTCTGGTGGCTAGTTGAGTGAAGGAGCCTGTCGGGTAGGCTTGTTTTTCTGGAGTAAGGAATGCCATCTGGGATGCTGTGTCCAGGCTTGCTCCCAAGACTACAATTTTTTGTGTGGGGACTAGCTTTGATTTCTTTTCGTTGATAGTATACACCAGGGAGGTCAGTAGGTCCTTTACAAAGGTCAGGTGCTGTAACAGCTTTTCCTGTCTGCCTGAATCAGGCCATCATCTAAGTAGGGGTAAATGTGAATATTTCTTTGCCTGAAAAAACAATGGCTGGAGCCAGGCATTTTGTGAAAACTCTGGGAGCAGTGGATAAACCAAAGGAAAACACAGAGAACTGAAAGTGCATAGATCCTTGTCTTGAAACGTAGCTATTTCCTGCAAGATTCCCTGATTGGGATGTATAGGTAGGCCTCTTTTTGGTCCAGGGTGGCTAACCAAGCATCTTTGGAAAGCATAAGAAGCTGCTGGAGGGTGAGCATTTTGAATTTTATCAACACCAGAAAGGTGCTTAGAATGGATAGATCGAGGATTGGGCGCCAAGTGCCATCTTTTCTGGGTACCAGGAAGAGTCTGGAATAGAAACCTTGGCCTATCTGGTCTGCAAGAACGTGCTGTACTGCCCTCATGGAGAGCAGGGAAAGGACTTGTTTTTTTGGCCCCTGGCCCACTGGTTTGGAGGAAGATCTGGGAACCCTTTTGGGGTTAGCAGAATGTGGAAATAAAATTTGCATCCCTGGGACACTATATGTTGAGGATCCATCAGTTGTTGGTAAAAGAGGCCCAGCTGTTTGCATGGAAGGACAGTTTTCCTCTTAGAGGCACAAGCAGGTGGGCAGATGTAAGGGCTGGAGATGTGAAGTCATTGAGAGTTCTTACCATACGGGGGCCTGTTTTTGAAGTGGAGAAACTTCATTGCTTAGATCTCTGCATTCCCTGGGACTGCTGTCTGGGGGGGGTTCTTCTTCCCTGGGTCTGTGCTGAGCTGGACTGAAGGAGGCTGGAAAGGACAAGTGCTTGGTGGGGCAATGCCTACAGAACCCTCTGGGACTGGACCTGTAAAAAGTAACAGTCTGCATAGGTTTAGCATTTTCTTCCATCTTTAAGACCTCTTCTGCCTTGGTGCCAAACAAATTGTCTTTGTTCAATGGTACATCCAATAATTTTGATCTGACATGGTCTGGCAAGGTCTGTTCTTTAAGCCAAGCATGCCTTCTAAGGACAGAACCAGTGGCATCTGTCCTGCAAGATACTTCTAGGGCGTCAAAACCACATTGCAAGGTGTGCTTAGTAACATGGCTTGCAGAATGCATAAGCTCTTGTAATTCTTTATTTTCTGCACAAGCAGGAATGGAAGATATTTTTGTTTGAGGAGTTCCATGGTATACTGCTGATATTTCAGCATGTGGAATTGACAATTTAATGCTCTAACAGCAAGAGTTGCAGAGGTGTATACTTTTTTACCCCATCTGTCTAAAGCTCGGGAATCCCTATCCGAGGGGGTGGGATTCTTAGCTGAGGTTGCTTTAATTCCTTTTGGTCCTTGGGAGATTACCTCTGGGTTGACAGTAGGATTTTTGAAAAGGAATTTGTAAGAGTCAGGTTTCCTGGGAGCAGGAGGAAGGGTGTCAGGAGTCAAACTGGATTCCATAAAATCATCATCCACAACATCCAGGACAAGAGGAATGGTTGTGTTAAATCTAAGATTTCCCGGAGTCTCTTTTTTGACTGAGGATAGTTCTGACATTCCCATTGGAAATGCTCCCTTAAAGTATGTGGGGTTTCACCAAATGAAAAATCCTCTGGAGGGGAAGCAGAAGGAATGGATTCCTCTGCATCAGAATCCTCATAAGCAGAGAGGGGTTGCATGTATTCATATTTAGAAACCTCAGAGTCATCGGACTCCTGTTCAGATAAAACTACTGGGGAAAAGTCCCTCTTTTGAAAGGGGTAGCCTGGCTTCCCCTAATAAGCATAATAAGGTATTCTGCCATTTTGAGCTTGAGGCATGGAAGCAGGTGCCTGAGCTTGGGTCGTCTGTTTTTTAAGCATAGCTCGTACTCTAGGCCTTGGAAACTCGGTAGTTTTAGAAAGAAACTTAACACGCGAAAGAAGTAGATTTGTGTCGAATATAGGTAGTGCAAAGAAATTCCTCGGACGCCATTGGCTGCTCAGCGGCTCTGGACCCATCCAAGGTAGAGACATCCACAGGATCCTTAGTCGAAGAAGAGTCTTGCGGCATACCGGACTCCGAACGAGTCTCAGTAGCAACCTGCGAATCCACAGAAGCGGGCATCAGGGGCTGCGAAAGCGCCTAAGGACCGAAGAACTGACAAGCTTAATGGAAGCGTCATCGGCAGTTTTGGACCTGTGTTGTCTGTCTCTGTCTGTATCCTTAAGTTTTTTCGGAAGATAGGAATACGAGGACTAAGAGTGAAAAATTTAGCTGCAATAAGGGCCCGACAACATAGTTCTGACGCTGAACAAAGCACAAAAGCAACACTGTGGGACGTCGTGGTCTGGGCCCAAACAGGTGACGCAGTAAGAATGGAAGTCTCGGGTGTGGTATTTGCTTTCCACAGGCGAGACAATTGTTAACTTTTTCTGACATTGGTTAGAGCAAGAAAAAAGGATCCCCAACGGGGTACTTAGCTTTAGAAGACTTCAACTTCAATTCGAAAACGCAAACTCAGGTAGTGGCCAACCAGCACTCATGTGAACTGCATCTGCTTCGGGCTCCACGGCAAGAAAGACTGATGTAATGGCGTCAGCTGCCTGATTTTATACCACTGATGAACTGACGCCAGTCCTGGAGCGACAACAACCGATCGAGAAATACTAAGCCTCTGGTATTCGGGCCGACTGAGGGCTACCCCTGGCAGGATAACCCAAGTGTGATGACAGCAACAGTGAAACACGAAGAACATCAGCTCTTGTACTCACTTTTCTCACTTGTCTAGAGGAAAATAGATTTTATCCAGGCATATCCAAGGGTCAAGCTCCCAGTGTTCTCTCCTATCTGATGAATCTGGGCATCTTGGGGCAATGTAGAAATTGCCTCATGTACAGAGACAACCCTCACCTCCTACCACCCAACACTACAACCTGTGAGAGATGCACTTATCTAGCCAAACTGGAGGTAAAGCTCTCTTCAACCAAGACTAAACTTGACAGTCAGGAGGAGAAGGTAAACACTTGCACCACACCACACTCATCACATAGTCCCAACTAAACCTACACCACTAAAATCCACACACAGAAACACAAAAACATTCGCGAAGGGTCTCAATAATAATCTGCTTAAACAACAGAGACCTCCAAAGCAGAAATGCAAGCAACCTCCACCCCCAACACAACCCAAACGACACGTAGCCCACAGACGCGGTGTGCCACTCAACCACAGCCCGTAAGGCAAAACAACATACCCAACACACTAGTCATAGGTGATGCTATAGTCAGGCACACTGATGTCCCACTCACCAGGCTAAACAAGGAGGAGAAGGTTACTGTCAGCTGCCTGTCGGGTGCCAGGATCCGCCACATAACCCACGCACACAGGTCACTCCACAAGTACAAATACGACTCTGTCATTGTCCATGTTGGTGTGAATGACCTGAGACGTACCTCCCTGAACTGCATGAAAAGATACATGGAAGAGCTCTCCGATCTTGTAGCCCAGGAAAGTATGACCCTAGCCCTGAGTAGCATCCTGCCATAGCCCAGAATGATACTGCAGTACAAGAACAAAATGACTGACTTCAACATTTGGCTTAGCTTCTGGTGTCATTCTAAGGGGATCCAGTATCTGTCTGCCTGGGACGACATGGTCGACGGACCATGATGCTTTGCCAGAGATGGCCTGCACCTGTCACCCCTGGGATTCCGGATACTGGCCAAGGCTCTTGCCGCCCCTATAGTGCCTTTTTTAGGCAAAGTTCAAATGACAAATTCACCACAGCAACAGGAACAGTCAAGCAAAAACTGAGGGTAATGCTACTCAATGCTAGAAGTCTAAAACTCAAAATGCACTCCCTCGAGGCACTCCTTAAAATGGAATACATCGATATCTGTGCAGTGACTGAGACCTAGTTCAAGGCTCCAGAGAACACCCCTGCATTACCAGGCTATAACGCATACCACACTTTTCGGCCATCTAACCTGGACCAGAACACCAAAGGCAGAAGTGTGTCCATATTCATTAAGGATATCCACACCTCCACGCTAGTTGCTCAGCATAATGCATACGAGGTTATCCACATGCAACTAACTCTGGGCAAAAATGCAATTCAAATTGTAGCTTGCTACAGATCCCCCACCATGCCCCAGGATTCCCACTCCTCTTTTCATGACATACTAGAAAATATTATTAGAGTTCAACCAAACACCCTAATAATGGGCAATTTCAACTACCCCACCATTAAATGGGAAAACTACTCATGTACCTACTCCTTTCGCTCAACGCTTTCTGTAAGTCATAAATTCCAATGCCCTGAATCAACTTATCCACACTCGACCAGGGGCAACAATATCCTAGACCTAGTCATTACCACCATGACAGACCAGTGTTCCACACCTGAAGTCAACTCCTCGTTGGTCAGATCCGACCATAAGCTAATCACCCTAAATATCCACTTCCTGCCCCCATCCCCCCAATTAAGGAAACCATGGTAAAAAATTACTCCAAAGCCAACTTCATGTTTCTTAAGACAGAAGTGGCTAACTTCATGACACCCATGCAGATGGACAATACAGCTATGACTGCTGAATCCTACACAAATGCACTCTATAAGCACTTACACGAGTGTATGGATCGTGCTATACCAAACAGAACCAAGACGCTATCCTCCAAAAAAAGGAAGCCAATCTGGTGGTCCCCTGCCATAAACAAACTCTACAACAGAAGGAAGAAACTGTTGCAAGAGAGAGTAAAATCCCATGAGTGGAGGAGCTCCCTTGTCAGCCTCAGTAAGAAGCTGCAATCCCTTATAAGATCCTCCAAAGCTAGCTATGAAAACAAAATCACCACTGATTCTAGGGACAACTGCAGAGCATTCTATAGCTATGTCAAAAATCTAAATGGTAACACCCTGATCTGCTCTGAGTTACAGCACAATGGCACAAAAATTACAGAACCAACTGATATTGCCAACATCCTGGCAGATAGGTTCAGTGTTAACTTTACCTCCCTCTCACCCCCTAAAGGGCCCATATCTATACAGGAAGAATGCAGAGTCCCCTGTAATCACATCTACGCAGGTAAAAGCTGCACACTAAAGCCAAAAACCCAGTATCCATGGGATCGGACAACATCCCGGGCCATTGTTTTAAAACCTTCAGAATGAACTGGCTCCCCACCTAAGCACCATGTTCAATCATAGCCTCATGTCAGGCTTTCTGCCCACTGAATGGCACACAACAAAAGTTATCCCACTCCACAAAGGGGGAAACCACCACTGATCCCAGAAACTATTGCCCTATTAGCCTGATGAGCCTGGACTGTAAGGCCATGGAATGTATCATCATGGAACTCAAAGACATTGGTAACCTCCAAACTCTGGACCCCACCCAGTTTGGGTTTGTGAAAGGCAGATCATGCCACCTAAACCTGATCGACTTCTTTGAGGCAGTCACCAAAGCCGTAGACGAGGGTAAGGTGGTTCACACAGCCTATCTTGACCTCGCCAAGGCTTTTGACACCATCCCCCATGCTGGAATTAAAGCTAAACTCACTAAACTAGGTATAAATCCCTACGTCACAAGATGGGTTGCCAACTGGCTCACTGACAGAACCCACACTGTAAAAGTTGCAGACTCCAAATCTGACTTCAAAACAGTGACAAGTGGAGTAACCACAGGGTTCAGTCCTGGGACCTCTCCTGTTTGTTACTTACTTCTCTGAAGTACAGGCTAACGACGTTCGCAGATGACCGCAAACTAGAAGCCACAGTCATGTCCCCAAATGATGTGGACATCCTACAGAAGAGCCTCACCAAGACAGATGCCTGGTGTCAGAGCCATGGCCTCAAGCTCAGTGCCAAAGAGTGCACTGTCGTCTCCTTTGGTAAAAACTCTGTACCAATGAACTACCACATAGGCGGCAGTCTACTTAACGCCGAATGTGTGATGAGACCTTGGGACCGAGGTGGATAGTAGTCTCTCCTTTGATAATCACATCGACACAGTAGTTAGGAAATCCTTCTACGTGGCACACACCTCATCACAAAAGAGTTCTCATCCATGAAAAAAAAGGTCACTGTTCCCCTCTACACGACACTCATTAGACCCATTATAGAGTACAATGCCCCTTTTGGAATGTACCTCACAAGACATCTGGAAAGGCCACAGAAGTACCTCACAGAGAGGATTACTGGCCTCAAACAGATGCCCTACACTGAACGTCTCAAAAAACTCCAATTTTACTCCGTAGCATATCGCTTACTCCGAGGTGATCTCTGCCCAACATATAATGCTATGTCAAACCGAGAGTTGTGGGACATGCTGCACCTAAAGAAATCCCAATCCCTCCGAGCTACATGTTCGAGGGACCTAAACCTTGTCACCACAATAAACAGGACATGCTGGAGGGACAGATTCCTGTCCCAGAGACTTCCCATACTCTGGAACAAGCTACCCATTTATGTCAAGCAAAGTTCCTCATTAGCACTCTTCAAGAAAAATCTTGATGAGTGGATGAGAAATAAGAAATACACCCCGGGTATCACTTCTGCGGCGCTGCTCGACAGGGGCACAGGAAAATAACTTTCCTGGGTGGCGTAAGCCAGGGAACCTTGCTGGCTAGGCTTACTTAGGCCCTTGGGCCAATAGCCTAGTACCTACCTATGAACCTATCACTGGACAAAAAGGGTGTTTAAAAAAATCTAAAATGCATATCAGAGCACACAGAAACCTCATGGCTTTATACAGTTATTTCCATTGCAGATATTACAGAAAAGATGCAGGAAAAATCAAAGGTTAAAAAGTAAGGCTGAATTTCTTACTTTGATCACGGGTTTTGTTTTGTCAATCAATAGATGAAAAGGCTATTTAAAGGACAACAATGGGATTCTATTACTAAATGCTCAACTTTTCTGTATTTGTCCTCCCTACATACTGTCCCTGCTATGAAAAAACAACAGTACAGCATTTAAAATATTTTAAATTGACTGTTTCTCTCCACTAGAACAGTACCTTACTGTACTGTGGTGGTTTCACTTTCGAAAAACTTTTGTCCCACCCTGGAAAAGCTTGCTACAGTCTCCAATTCACTGATGTCATCAAGACCACTGAATACAGGTAGCTTTCTGGCCATTTCCCACCAAAAAGTGACATCACCACTACTGTCCTAAAAAAACACCCATGCTGTGATGTCACAGCTCCCTGGTCCTTCCCCTACCAATACATAAAGTAAAGGCTAGAACAAGGAAATAGTGCATGAGTGAAGTCTCCTGCTGTGAACGGTCAATCACAGCAGGTAACAGCTCAAATTACCCTTAGCACTTTGACAGTTTGGGAAGTTAGGTGCGAAGGGGGGTGGGAGAGGAGTCAAAACAGTACAATTCAGGCTTCAATAAAGACTGCAGTTTAGCCATTCTAAAAAGCAGCAGCTGTAAAAAGCACTTTGAAAGTCTGTTCTCTGGCATTTGCACTGTTTGTGTTTTTAGTCAATGAACAGCATGAAATGTTACTTAAAACTGACTGAAAGACAGCAGTGTATACATGTAAAATCAATGCAGTGACAGGAGATTTAAGAAAGAGGCCTGCATGATGTAATTTTTACAGACAAGCACTGCATTGTGGGATATCCAGAGGCAGACTAAACAATCAGAATTACTTCAAGATGCCAGACCCTATGTGGCCAGACTGAGAAATTTCTTAAAAAAATATTTAAAAGCCTGTAAATAGTCCCAGAGTGGTGTTAAAATGTAGGAAACACCAAATCATGATGAAATAAACACTTTTTTGAGTCTGTCGGTGCGGTTCTCCTTTAATAAAATTCTAAAATGCATCTCAGAGCATGGAGGACTTTCAGTTTATGGGGGTCTTGTGGCCCGCAGACCCCTGGCTTAATGCAGTTGTTTCCTCCACAGTTCTTATAGTGCAGTCTTGCGTAGACCATGTTGGATAAATACATGTATGAATAACTGCAAGGAAAATTAAGAGCAAGACAAACTGAGAAGAAGGTAGGAATAAAAAAAGAATCTGGATAGGGTGTGTGCAGGATGGGATTAGAGTGCCATGTTGCCTTTTTCACCTAGAGTGCCACATTACCTATGGCTGACCCTGCTGCTGCTTGCATGATGTGCAGGCACCTTGTCTTCAACTAAAAGCAGGAGCTAAGGGGTAAAATATCAGCTTAAAAGTCAAAGGAAAGAAAGGTGGTACTATTTTCATAAATGTCAATTTTCTCATTTTTTTCAATCCTATTTGCTTAAAAGTTAATAGCTTAAACTATGAACATAAATCTAGACATCCACCTCTGCAGAATTATAGACAATTACATTTTATGTAGAATTAAAAGACAATCCGTATAATTTTACATCCCTCAGCAGCCCAAGATCAAAACATTGTAAACATTTTACCTTGCTTAAAGGAAAACTCCTTCTCCTAAAGTTCAACTCAACTCTTGGGTTGCTTTTCTCCCTACAACATGATTCCAGTACTGTGTAAGTACCTGAAACCTCTTTGTACTTTATACAACTTTCATTTCCGCACTTTTGTATCAAAGGAAGGGAAAAGACCACCCACATTTTTTAAGCTTAATATCTCACATAAGTTGCAGAGGAATTTGTCTATACCTGCATGACATACCACAGACACAGAGAAATTTGTAGTCAGGAGCTCTGGCTGCTGTAAAGACAGAGAGGTGTGAAACTGTCTTTACTGCAGACAGGAAGAGAACTTGCACTGACCCACAGCTGCTTACAATGGAGCCATGCATGACTTTCATAGCAAAATACAGCAATGAGATCAGTCAATGGATACATGCCTGACTCCATATTTCAGGCCTTACTCTACGTAAATGTATTAGTGTGAATTTACTGAGAATAACTTGTCTTTACTAAAATGTCTGACACTACATTTTAACTTTTAGTCTGCATAATGCCTAATAATTACTTTAAAATGGAGTTTCCTAATCTAACAGTTGCCCCTGAGGTCCCTGACGAAAGTCTACAAGGACCTAACTTTTGAAGTTACCTTACATTTGTATTGCTAACTACTGTACACAGCTTTATGCTACCAGACTTATAATCTGAAAATAATTTTTCTTTATTTGGTAAATCATCATCTTCTTTCGGCTGTTCCTGTTAGGGGTCGCCACAGCAGATCACCTGTTTCCATTTCTTCCTGTCCTCTGCATCTTGCTCTGCCACACCAACCACCTGCATGTCCTCTCTCACCACATCCATAAACCTTATCTTAGGCCTTCCTCCTTTCCTTTTACCTGGTAGCTTCATCCTTAGCATCTATTTCCCAATATACTCAGCATCCCTCCTTAGCACATGTCCAAACCAACGTAATCGTCCTGCAATTTTAATTCTGACCACTAGGTGTCACTTCAGCCTTTATGACCTGCTTGGATTGAAGTCTCAACTTTATAGCTAGGCATTTTTTTTACTGGTGAATAAACTTGCTATTTTACTTTTGACCACTAGGCTTGAAGTCTGTTAACTTTATGATTTAATTTTTATACTATCTAGATTTAAAGTTTTTAGAGTCCAAGTCTAAATTCTGAGGTATGAGTGATGTATTTAAAACCTGCACATTATTCTGAAAATTAGTGAACATATTTTAACCTGTCTTTGTGAATCTTTTTCTTTTACATCTCTGTATGCTGCAATGGTAAAATCACACTTATCGTCTGTGTTTTTTACCTTATGAACTGGTGTCAATGTACCATGTCTCTTTTTTAAAGCAAATGAAACCTTCTGTTTATAGATTTTAATTTTTAAACTTAGTGTTTTCTTATTGTACAGCTCATCAAGCACGATGGCTATTTTCTGAAGACTAACTGAAATCGGCACTAAAGAGATAAATCTATAACTGGTATTGAAGCATAATTACCCTATACTGTATTAACTTGTGTGTAAAATTTTTTATTTAGATTTGCTCTATAATGCCACTTACATTTTTTTTTTACTTTTCTGTGCTGTAATGCATGCCTGCCTCCTAAATTTGTGGCTGAAATGTTTTATGAATCTTTATGAGCTATAATAGTTTACTAAAACCTATACTTTCTGTATTTCAGACTTATACCTTTGCAATTTCTGCTAATGTCCTTTTAAATTTCTGACTAATGTATAATAATTATGTAAAATATACTGCAATTTGTAAACGTGCACTGTAATCTGTAAACTAATTAACAGCCTGCCCTGTTATGTTGAGTGCACTGAATAACTATTACTACCTATTCTTTAGAGAACTTATTTTAATAATTTACTAAAACTTATGCTTTCTGTATTTCGGGTTTATACCTTTACATTTTCTGTTAGTGTCTTTTTTAACTTTCTGACTAATGTACAATAATTATGTAGAGTGTACTGTAATTTGTAAATTAATTAAATTGCGCCTGCCATGTTATACCTTGAGTGCGCCTGCCATGTTATACCTTGAGTGCACTGAATAACTACTACTATCTATTATTTAGATAACTTACCTTAATAAGCCTGTAATAAAATAATTGTCACTTTACCCCCTTTAATTATGGAATAATGTGAAGGATGATGTAGTTGAAATGTATGATGTAATAAAACTGTTACAAATAAGTCTACCACTTTACCGTTAACTAATGACTAAATAATGCAATTCTGTTACTTTACCTTTAAAACTAATGACTGAATAATGTGAAGTAACTGAGTATTATTTTTATATTCTGAGATTTTACTGAAATGTGCTATACTGAACACATAACTGAGTAAGAATGTCATACTCTGACTCTTGACAGAAATGTGATACATACTTAAACTGAACATTTAAAATAGCTGTGTATATTCTGGAAACTAAACTAATACTAAAAGAATATCTTTTGCCAGTGTTAACTGAACGCAGATAAAGCACAACTGAAAAATGGTACACGTTATACTCTGAAAACCAAACTATTAGTACCTTTTTCTATCAGTAATGTCTGAACATAAACTGAAAACTAGTACTGTTGCACAATTCTCTGAGAGGGTGAAAACATTTTGACAGTGTTACCTGAACACAGATAAAAAATAAACTGAAATCTGCTTTTGGTATATTCTAGAGACTAAACTATTAATATTTTTGGTCAGTACTGCCTGAACATAGATAAAAACAAACTAGTACGGTTATATAACTGTCTGAAACATGCATACTTCCCTTAACTGATAAACTGAAAACTAGTACTGTTAACTGAAAACATACATACTTGATTAAACTTGTACATTTTAACTTTAAACAAACACTGAAGAAATAACCGAAACACAGTCAACTTCTGCACCACAGCTCTTGCCAAATTTTACTTTGCATTGTTTCGGTCACTGACGAGGTACTGGAAGACCTGCTTTAATGCCCAAGTGTCCTTTTTATAGTCAGGCCTTTTAAACCTCCTCTTTTTAACTCTTGTGGAAGGCTGGATGGCTAAAGTTCTTGACTGTATTTAGTATCTGGCTCTTAAAAGAACATTTGCATCTTTATTTATTTATTTAACATTTGTTAACTGGGAAAGTCAGACTTGGAACTAAGCCAATTTTCAGCGGAGACCCAAGGAGAAAGACTCCAGATGCATGTCTTTGTAACGTGGGAGGAAACCTGAGCACCCGGAGGAAACCCACACTAACACATGGAGCACATACAGACTCCACACAGAAGGCACCCCAGCCAAGAATCGAACCGGAGAAACTCTTGCTGTGAGGCGACAATACTACCGTTGTGCCATCAAATCATTCTTAGGCCCTAGTGAGATTTGAACTCACAACCCCTGGTTTACAAGACCAGTGCTCTAACCCCTGAGCTACTATAAACTGATAACATTGCTTATTGCCCTGATCTTATTTACATTTTTCTGCATGAAATAAACATTTACAGCTTTAACAATTATAAACTGATAGCAATGCTTACTGTGCTGACTTTTACACTTTTCTGCAAGAAATAACATGTGCTGCTAATAAACTCTTGCAAGTCTGTAAGCAAACTGATAACCTCAAATAAAACTAAAGCAGTAATGTAACACTGTGCATTTCTGCACCTATATAAAAGTAATTTCAACTGTTGAACTTTTTACATTTGTTTTCTTGTGACCCTTATATTTTAACATGCTACTCTGTGAGTCAAACTCCACCCACTGTCTTACCATAACAGCTCCTTTAGCGGACGTCATTTAACTTTTCAGTACTACTGAATACTGCAAGAATTTATCATTACTGTCTACAACTTTCTTGGATAAATAGTAAAAACTGTAACTGCATTGAAGTGTTTACCATACTGCATTATGGCATACAGTACTGTCTTTAATTCAGTTTACTAAACTGGCTGTAATCTGATGTGATGTGCTTAGTAAACTGCCATTTCTGTATGAAATATACAGTCTTAAACTGATCACATAAACACATTTATTACCAGATTTAAACTGATCTAATTCTGGAAGGTTATTTAACAGTTGAACCTGTGGCTTTACTGACACATATGAAGTACTGTTTTTATGCATAGGATTTGAACTCTCGACTGTACTGTCACTTTTACAATGTAGCATTGACTTTTACATACTGTAAACTAACCAAACATTATTTAATATAGGTGAATGCTTTTTTTGTCTGTCTGTATCAAGATATTGTTTATGCACTGCAACACTAATACAAAGCTCTTAACTAATGACTGCTAAACAAAACAATAATACAAAATTTGTCAAAACTGTAACTGGAAACCCTTTATTCTGCGAAGTAACTTGACTGTCATTTCTGGTGTACCCTATAAAACATACGGTTACCCTTTTTTTCTAACTGGCCACACTCGATATGTCATTCTGAGCACTGTAGCTATGTCACCTGAACTGGAATTTATTTTATGTTTAACCCATAAATCTGCATGTTTTTGTTGTAACAAATTCTTTAAAATCTGTACATTTGCACAAACTACTGCGTGCAATTTTTTACAAGTGTCATTTGTGTGCACTACTGTACATTCTGTAGCATTTTTATTTTTCCATAAAATCTTGTTACTGAAGTCTAAAACATACAACTCTGATGACATTTTCATACCTAGTACATAGCTGTTACACACTGAATTGTTTAGCTACTGTAATCTTTGACCCTTTAAATCCTGAAAAGACTGCATTTGTGTCATCTAATAAAGGTCTAGTTGTAACTGAAGCTGACTTGTCTGTATTAATCAGTACATAATTTTCTAATTTTCCTGCAAATACTGAAATATTGTAATTTTTTTAACCTTAAACAATGACAGATCAATATCTGGTTTTGTGCTAGACTGCCGCACCCTTTATAGATAGCTATGGGATGCACTCTTTCTTTATTGTACTCTGAAACGGTAGTAATTTTACTTTGCGTTGAAGTCTGTTTTTCAGTTATGCTGAAATTTAACAGTAAAAGTACACTGGTGGAAACAGGTGCTCGACATGATTCCTTTAGCGTAAACCACATTTATTAATCCGCTATTCGTCTGAAGACTTCTTTATCAGTTTTTTTCCCTCCTAGCTTCCAAACTTTAACAGGAATAACATCTATTCCTGGGGACTTTCCGGTACACTGGTTTGGTTATACATCACCATTTTTTATCTCATCTACTCCTATGCTGTTAGTAATTCAGCCTCCTCTACCTCTAACCTTTGCATATTTAATTCTTCCACAAACATTTCCATTTCTCTGCTTTATAAAAACTTTCATAGAATTTCTGAAATATTTCTAATACTTCTGCAGGATCCCTCGTTATCTTCCTTCTTACAGGCTCCCTAAGCTCAGTGACAGCCTTTTTGACTTTCTGTTGCCCGAGTCATTGTGCTAAAAGTTCTTGGGCTCTAAAATGATCAAAACACTGTTGCTTAACAATCTTTCTAAACTCACGTGTATTATTCATTTCTGTTTAGCATTCTGCAGTTGTTCTTCCTCTTGTTCTGTGAGACTCCCCATATTTTGCAATACTTTTAACATTTGTAATGTTAAAAATAATTATTTGATTAATAAATAATAAATAAATAAATTGTCAGGCTCTCTAAATAATTATCGTTACTTCTTAACCATCTCTCATTTCCACCCTATTTTTAAACTCCACTTTAATTTTATCCCAACCCCTAGCTATATTTTCAAAAGAAATTTCTATATTTTCTAATAACTCCCAAATAATTTCTACTACCCATTCCATAAATTCCTCTCTTTTCAACAGATATGTAGGAAAGTGCCAATGTCTCATTTTTATTTCATTACCATGTCTTTTTTTTTGGTTATTATTGGCGCATGATGTGAAATAGTTATTGGGTACATATCAGGACCTTCAATTAAATGCACTATGTTCATGTGAAAGTAAATTCTGTTTAGTCTAGCCCAGATTTTCTACCTTGGGGAATATGTAAATTCACCCCAAACTCCTAGTAATAAACGCACACCTTCCATGCCAAATATTTCCATAAATTTCTTTAAAAATCTACCTTCCTTTGTTATATTTCCCTTCTGGGCACTACAGACACATCTTCACTATTGCAAATCAAATTCCAGTCCCTACCTATAAGTAATATTCTTTGCAGAAAGCTGATTATTTCTCCCAGAATTTTTTTGAGCTCCATTATAACACTTTTGGTGGAATATAACTACATGCCAGTGTAATCCTCCTCCCTTGTCAGTAGCTCCTTACTACTACAAATCTACCAATACTGTCTTATTTATCTCCTATTACTATTGGAGCCCCACTTGCAATTAATATAAGTATTCCTCTTTCTTTGCTCTAGATATTCCGCTGAATAATCATCCTGAAAACCTTTCTTTATCAAATTCACATGTTCAGTTCTTTCCAAGTGTGTCTTCTATAGCACAGCTATTTGCACTCCACATTTTTAATATAGATCACTATATTTTTTTTGTATTCATCTAGGAGACCATTAACGTTTAAAGACATTAAAGAAAGCGTCATATTATTGAGAAATTTCCACCTTTTATGTACAATAGATTTTTTTTAAATGTCTAGTTTTAGCTCGTGTGAGACATGTTGAAAGAATTGATAAGATTGCAGTATACTGCACTTAACTGGAAACAATTAAAATGAGACAAATTAAAGTATCTGTTAATTACCTAAGCTTGTGCTGAACAGGTGTCGGTCTCTTCCTTTATGGGCCAAGTCTTTTGTACTTTTCATAATTAATCCTGCAAACACGGTTGCTCGGTTAATAAGGCTTTATTCTTTATTAGATGTTAGAGAGAGTTATGTACTTACCATAACTTGGCATCTGTGGTATCCTACGTAGTCATTCATCACCACAGAGTTCAGATTTCGATATCGGATCCGAGCCAGCAACATACTACAGACGGATCCAAGGCTCTAGCTTCTCCCCCTCCCATAATGCTTCTCTGCCCTCTAACCCCCAGATCAAGTTTGCTGTAGTGTACCTCAAGGCTACTCCTGCAAGACTGGAGGGAAACACTCCAACTTCCTCCATGATCTACAAGGCAGGGGGATGGTGGGAGGGAAAAATGTGATGAATGATGACATAGGATAACAGAGATGCCAAGTTGTGGTAAGTACATAACTCTTTATCTGATGTTATCCAGGTCATCATTCATCACTACAGAGACAGAGTTCCCAGCTACCATTTACCATGGGAGGCCTCAAGGAAACCATGGCAGAGCACTGTGGAACCAAAGGAAACTCTGCTCCTCAAAATCAAATCCATCTTGTAGTGAGAAATAAATGTGTGAGGATTACACCAAGTGGCAGCATCACAAATGTCAACAGAAAGCCTGGACAAAAAGGCTGAAGAAGTTGCTACAGACCTCGTAGAATGAGCCTTGATTCATCCTGGAATCAAGGTTAAGGTTGTAGACAGTGGAGATGCAGCTAGAGATCCACTTAGAAATTGTGAACTTACAAACTGGAAGACCGCATCTACTAGGGGAAAAGGCCATAAAAAGATGTTCTGACTTACAAAACCTTTTGGAACTATGCAGGTAGAACCATAAATGTTGGTGTATGTCCAAAGTAGGTAGAATGTACTCCCCTTTCTTGGAATAGCTGGGGAAGAACACTGGAAGCTAAATACATTAGTTCAGAGCCGATTCAGAAGCAATCTTGGGCAAGGAGGACAGGTTCGTCCTAAGAGAGACTTTGTCCTTGTGAAAAATCATGCAAGCAGGAGTAATAAGAGCCTGCAGTTCTGAGACCCTCCTAGTGGAGGTAATAGTCACCAGGAAGGCCGTCTTCCAAGACGGAAACTTGAGACTGCAGGAACTAGCAGGCTCAAAAGGACTCCTAGTCAGAGATTGCAAAACCAGCATAAGGTCCAAAGGAGGCGAAGAAGCCTTAATTGGTGGCCAAAGCAGGAAGACTCCTTTCATAAACACTTTACAAAGCCTAGATGAAAAGGTAGACTCAGAGTTCTCGTGAAAGTTAGAAATCGCTGCCAATGTATGCTTGATGGTAGAGAAAAGTACAGTTGTGTACTCTTACCATAAATGTAGATGTTCGAGTGTATTCACCGTTGCAGTCATTACATTTGGGTAATCTGCTGGCAGGTTGCCCTCAGTCGGCCTGAATTCCAAAGTCTTGGGTCCTGCGTCGGTTGCTGCCTCCTCTTCCATGACGTCAGGTCGTAAGGGGTATAAAACATGCAGCCCACACCATTTTCTTTAGTTTTTCTAGCCCACGATGTCAGGTGCCCCCAAAAAGGTAGCAAATAACTATATATATATATATATATATATATATATATATATATATATATATATATACACACACACACACACACACACACACACACACACACACACACACACACACACAAACGTCAGTATAAACTCTACCTTCATCTACAAGCAAATACACCACATAGGTTGTAGAAGATAGAGAAGGAAAGATAAACTCCAGAATGACAGGGGGATGGCGGGAGGATAACCTGGACTGCAACAGTGAATACACTCAAGCATCTGCATTTAAGGTAAGTGTACACAACTGTACTATGTTCTTCGTGTTTCACTGTTGCAGTCATTACATTTGGGTAGAATCCCAAAGCTATGGTTAGGGAGGCTGGAGCTAAACAGCATTAGGAGCGGCTATAAGGCCCTGCAGAACTGCAGTGGCAAAGCCTTCCCTGGATTTAGAGTAGAGGCGCAAATGATAATGCTTTGTAAAGGTGTGAACAGAACTCCAAGTAGCAGCCTCTAGAATGTCTTTGGTTGGTACTCCCCTTAGAAAGGCTGCTGAAGTAGCTGCAGCTCTGGTGGAATGAGACCTAATGCCCTTGGGCACAGGTTTACCATGGTGTAAGTAGCAGAAACGGATGCAGTGGCTTATCTATGTTGAAATTGTCTGCTTTGAAATAGCCTTGCCTTCTGATCCTGCAGCATATGTCATTAGTAATTGCTCAGTTTTTCTTAGAGCTTTAGTCCTGCTTAAGTAGAATCTTAGCTGTCTGTGTACATCCAAGGAATGCAGAATTCTCTCCCTCTGTGGATTTGGATAAAAGGTTGGCAGATGAATTATTTGGTTAAGAGCCACACTGGAAACCACCTTAGGCATAAAAGTAGGATTTGTCCTCAGAGATACCTTGGTCTGGGTAAAATATGATAAAAGGCTCTACAGCCATGAGGGCCTGTAGCTCTGAAACTCTTCTTGCTGAAGTAATTGCTAGTAGCAGAGCTGTTTTCCATAAGAACATTATATCAGCGGTAGCAGCTGGTTCAAATGGAGGCAGGGTGAGCTTTTCCAGCACATAATTGAGGTCTCATGCAGGCAATGGTGATCTTCTAGGAGGCCTTAAATTTTTGGCTCCTCTAAGATACTGCTTTAGTAAAGGATGAGAAAAGATTGGTGGCTCTGTATTGTAATGAGCTGAAATGGCAGAGGCATGGATTTTAATTGATCAGAAAGATGGGCCTTTGTCAAGCATCTCAGTTAAGTATTGCAATATCTGAGGAATATTTGTTTCTGCTGTATTAGTTCCTTGTGCTTGATTCCAAGCACAGAATCTCTTCTATTTGTCAGCATATGATTTTCTAGTACTAGGCCTTCTGGCTTCCAAAACGACATCCGTCACAGCTTTACTGAGGGGTGTTGTTTGTATGACTACATGATCAGCCATGCTTGCCAGGTTCAGAGTCTGTAGTTGATTGTGCAGGATCTGATTGTTTTGCTGGGACAGTAGTTGTGGTCTTTGAGGCAAGGTCCAAGCTGGGTATTGAGACAAGGTCCTTAGGATTGGGTACCAGTATTGGCGGGGCTAGTCCGGGGCAATTAATATCATTTTTGGTTTCTCTTGTCCAACTTTTAGGACCACCTTGGGGAGAAGAGGCAGAGGAGGAAAGGCGTAAACTGATAGGTTTTTCCAACTGAAGGATAGGGCGTCCACTTTCCATGCTTGTCTGTGATAAGTCCTTGTGCAGAAACTTTTCAATTGATAATTTTGAGGAGAGGCAAATAGATCTATGTCTGGGCTCCCCCCATTTCTCTGTTATCATGCTGAAGACTTGTGGATTTAGTTTCCACTCATGAGGATCCAAAAGGTTTCTGCTTAAATCGTCTGCCAGAGTGTTTTGTTTTCCTGGCAGGAATTGAGCTTGAAGATGTATTTGGTAAGTCAAAGCTGTGTCCCACAGTGCCATGGCTAATCTGCAAAGGGGGTATGAGTGTGTGCCCCCTTGCTTGTTTATATACCACATAACTGTGGTGTTGTCCGTCTTTATCAGTAGTTGTCCTGGATGAAGTAAGTCCTTGAAGGCTGTTAGGGCATTTTGAACAGCTAGCATCTCTTTCTGCTTGACATGTGATTTGCTCTGGTGACCAAATGCCCTGACATGTGATTTGCTTTGGTGACCATATGCCCTGAATGCATCTTCCTGCCATGTGGGCCCCCAGGCATAATCTGATGCGTTTGTTGTTATGGTTTGGCTGGCAGGGGGTAGAGTGAATGGCCGTCCCATGTTTTGGTGACATGCCTTTGCCCACCATAGAAACTCCTGTCGCAGGCAAGGAATGAGAGGAATCATTGTTTCCAGACTGTGAGAATGCGGACTCCATAAACTTTTTAGGTACCACTGAAGTTTCCTCATATGCAGTCTTGCATATGGAATCAGTAGGATGCAGGATGTCATGAAGCCCAGAGCCTGCAGAATTTGTCTTGCAGAAGACTGGGATTTTATTGCCATCAGTTTGAAGTAAGTTGTCAGCTGCCTTTGCTTGTCTGGCATGTAAGCCATCAGGGCAGTTGTATTCAAGCTTGCACCCGGGAATGTTATCATGAGAGGGTACCAGCTGTGATTTCTTTTTGTTTATTGTGTACCCTAGGCATGTTAGAAGCCTTTTCACAAACGCCAGGTATTGAAGAAGAGTGTCCTTGTCCTCTGCTTGAATGAGACAGTCGTCCAAGTAAGGATATATCTGTATTTTTCTTTGTCTGCAAAATGCAATTACTGGTGCCAGGCACTTTGTAAAGACCCTGGGCGCAGTACATAAGCCAAAGGACAGTGCAAAGAATTGGTAATGCATTAAGCCAGCCTTGAATCGGAGGTATCTTCTGCACGACTGTCTTATTGGGACATGCAGGTATGCCTCTTTTAGGTCTAAAGTCACTAGCCAAGCATTCTTGCCCAGCATGGGCAGAAGCTGCTGCAAAGTCAGCATTTTGAATTTTGGAATGCCCAGGTATGTGTTCAAAATCGATAAATCTAGTATTGGCCACCAGGCCTTGTCCTTTCTGGGTACCAAAAACAGTCTTGAGTAAAAACCTTGTCCTTTTTCCTGTTCTGGTACTTTATGAATGGTCCCCATATCCATGAGGGATGTAACGTGCTTCTGTGCCTCCGCCCAGTGATTTTTTGGCAGATCTGGCCAACCATTTGCCATTGGCAGAGTGTGGAAATGGAATCTGTATCCCTGTGATATGATGTTTAGTACCCACTTGTCCTGGGTTATTAACTGCCAATTTTGAGCAAAAACTGCTAATTTTCCCCCTATGGGTGCTGCCAAAAATAAGTGCTTGGTGTAGGCAGAGGGAAGTCATTGGGATTGCTTTCTGTAGGTTTACGCTTTATCTCCTCCAGATTTGGAGGTGGAAGCGCCCCATTGCTTTGACCTTTATGAATCTTGTGCCTGGTATCTGGAACCCTTAGGACGTCTGGATTTGCCCCTTTGAGCTCTGTCTGACACAGGAAAGAATCAATTTTTTGTAGGCCAGTGTCTACTAAATCTTGGTGGCTGCACTTGTAAGAAGTCTTTAACAGTTTGCATAGACTTAGCTTTGTCTTCCATTTTCTTTAAAACCTCTTCTGCTTTAATACCAAACAGAGAACCATGCTGTAAAGGTGCATCTAGCAATTTAGCTTTAACATGATCAAGCAAATTTTGTTCCTTTAACCTGGCATGCCTCCTAATCACAGATCCAGTAACTGCAGCCCTGCAGGAGGCCTCTAAGGAATCAAAACCACATTGCAAAGTATGCTTTCCAACTTGTTCAGCTGCATGCAATAATTCCTGCAATTCTTTATTTTCTGCACATTCCGAAATCAACATAATTTTCTGTTTCAGCAATCCCATAACATGTTGTTGGTACTTAAGCATATGAAATTGACAGTTTAAGGCCCTGATTGCCAAGATTGCAGACTTGTACACCTTTTTCCCCCATCTGTCCAGTGCCCTTGAATCTCTGTCAGAGGGGGTGGGATTTTTTGCTGTTGAGGCCTTAACTCCCTTTGGACCCTGTGAAATAGTTTCAGGATCAGCAGCAGGGTGTCTAAATAAAAGTTTATGTGAGTCAGGGACCCTGTAATATCTGTCAGGCTTACTGGGAGCCGGAGGTAAGGAGTCAGGGGTCAAGCTCGACTCCGAGAACACATCATCCACAATGTCTAAAACAGGGAATGGCTAAAGGCCTGTGCTGAGGGAGAAGGAGGAAATCCCCAAGTCTCTTTTTTGATTCTGAGAAGTCTTGACTATCCCAGTGAAAATGCTCCCTGAAAGTATGTAAGGTTTCCCCAAATGAATAATCCTCAGGAGGAGATGCAGATGGAATAGACTCCTCAGCATCAGAGTCCTCATAGGGAGGTATAGATAACTCCTGATCAGAAGAGAAATCAGAAGAAATAGAAACCTGATCTGAAGATTCATAATCAGTGTCTTGCCTAGGCCTCTTATGAGGAGGGGGATGGGCACCCCTGATCAAGTTAATAAGGTCTTCAGCCATTTTGATCATCTGTTTTTCAGGCATAGAGGCCTGTGCACGTGGCTCATGCGTTGTTGTTTTTTTAGTTTTAGAAGTTGCTTTTGTCTTTGGTTTTGCAGCTGTCGTTGGTTTGATATACAAATGTTGAGGTCTGAATACACCCTCAGAAGCCGGTGCCTGCTCAGCAGCTCCAGACCCATCCGAGGGAGATGCATCCGTCGGTCCAATACCTTGAGTATCTTGTGGCATGCTGGACTCCACATGGGAGTTGGTAAAGGCCTGCGACTCGAAAGTAGCGGGTATCAGGGGCTGCGAAAGCACCTAACTGAGGACCGGTGAACCAGCAACTGGCTTAGGAGAAGCTTTGTCGTCGGTTTTGGATCTCGACTGCCTTTCTCTGTCCTTTTCTTTGCGTTTATGTACTCCGGTAGTCATACTGATATCCAATGCCATTTCTGGGTAGTTAAAGCCGTTTCCAAAATACTTTGATGCAAAAATATACAGACGCTTAATAGTGCATTGGTTAAATCTAGCACAAAACCGACAGCCAGGCACGTTGTGATCAGGGTCTAGGCAAGGAATACAATACAAATGAAAATACTTATGAGGTATTTGCTTCCCACAAGTAATGCAATTATTAACTTTTTCTGACATTGGTAAAAAGCAAGAAAAAAGTTTCCCCAACGGGGTACTTGTCTTTAGTGAAGACTTCGGTTCTGAAACTCAAACTCGAATATTTCAGTCGTCGGCCGACCGGCACTTGCGAAATGCTTCTGCTTCGGGTACCGCGTGGCAAGAAAGACTAAAGAAAATGGCGTCGGCTGCACGTTTTATACCCCTGACGACCTGACATCATGGAAGAGGAGACAACAACAGATGCAGGACCCAGGACTTTGGAATTCAGGCCGACTGAGGGCAACCTGCCAGCAGATTACCCAAATGTAATGACTGCAACAGTGAAATACAAAGAACATCTTGCTCCCGCTTGGAAAAGGGAGGACAAGAACAAAAGTATGTCTGAAAATGATTTAGAAAAGGGATCCAGATTCCTGCTCTTGGCCCAGAAAGAAAACCATTTCCACTTACTACTATAAACCTTTCTGTGTACTGCAGTGGTGGTGCTGCAGTAGTGTTGTCGCCTCACAGTAAGTCATTGTCCTGTTCGATTCTCAGCTAGAGCGTCTTATGTGTGGAGACATGCGTGAATGGGCGTACCTTCGTTGAAGGTTGTGCATCAGGGCTGGCAACTCGGCACATAAAAATCTACTGCCAATCATTAGCGGACCGGAGTTCCGTTGTGGCGACCCCTAACCGGGAAAAGCTGAAAGACACAACAACTATAAACCTTTCTGTGGACAGCTTCTGTGAGGATATATATGCCTGGCTAAATGACCCATTTAATGGGAGACGCTAGCCTGGACTATTTTATAATCATTGGAACTGGACAAACCATGCGGTTAGAAAAAGGGTCTGAAGGTTTGGGAGAGGAAGTCCCAATGGATGGGAAATTAGATCCTGACAGGGATCCAGTACCCATGGCGGATACGTCAGATGAGACCCGATGAAGGGGAACAACGGTTGACAAGGCCAGAAAGGGACAATGAGGATAAGGGATGTCTTCAGGTGTTGCACTTTCTGCAGAACCTTGGGTATTAAGGGAACCGGAGGATAGGTGTATGGGAGACCTGGAGGCCAATCGTGGACTAGGGCATCCCTCGGTGAGTCCCCTGGAGGGGGGAGCAGGGTGAAGTACCTGCTGCATTTGGTGTTGGCTAGGGAGGCAAAAAGGTTGCAGCACAGCTGACACCAATGGTTGAAAATCTGCTTCGCCACTGAAGGATTGAAGGACCACTTGTGAGGACTCAAGCTCGATCTGCTGAACGTGTCAGCCATGTTGGAGTCCCGGGTATAAATGTTGCAGTAGGGAACCATCCGGAGGACATCGCCCATTCCCACACTCTCATGGCCTTCTCTGCACAACAGACAAGTACGTGTTCCCCCCTGTTTGTTGACATACCAGACCACAGCCATGGTGTCTGTCTGAATTGCAGTCGTCCCTAGAGGGAGGCAGTCCTGGAAGGCTTGCAATGATAGAAGAACTGCTCTCACCTCTAAGATGTTTACATGCAACTTGGTCTCTACTGATGACCACGTGCCTTGGACAGTCTTCCCCTGAAAATGCCCCCCCCCAAAAGCAGGGAGGCATCCATGGTCACTGCGGCCATGGATGGAGGGAGAGAAAAGGGCCTGCCTAGAGCAAGATCCTGAAACTGAAGCCACCACCAGAGGTGACATCTGCACCTGGGTGTCAGTTTTATGGTCATTGGCACGGGATGAAACAGAGCCGACCACTGAACTGCTAAAGTCTACTGTAACACTCGCATGTGGTACCTGGCCAGAGGAACGAGATGAATGGCAGAAGCCATCCGAAGGCCCAAAGAACCAGGTGAAACAGTTGGGCGCGACAGGTCTAAGATCTACGTGACCTGTTCCAGGATCAACTGAATTCTGTGCATAGGTAATACTGCAATCTCTGAAAATGAGTATAACTGAACTCCTAAGAATTCCAACTGCTGTGTGGGGATCACATTGGATTTCGCAAAGCTGACGGTGATCCCCAACTGACAGAAGAGGGGAAACACAATGTATGTTCTTGTGTCAGTAGATGCCTCAAAGGTGCCTTGGATTCAGAGGACATTCTTTACCCTGTCTGAGGGGGAAGAAATCCCTTAAGAATAAGATTCTTTCTGCCTTGAAAAGCTCTAGTGCTGAAGGAAGCAAAAATACTGCTGCTATCCTGTAAGTGGGAAGGACTGTGGCAGTAAACAAAAAGGGAATGGGGCTCTTTGGGCGGGGTACTACCTTGTATCCACAGGCTGAACAATTTTTGAAACAAGTGGACTTTCAGACATTAGAACTTTTTAACACTAACAGAATTTTAACAATAAACAGGAACAGCAAATACTCAAAATCCTAGTGTGTGTGTGCGTATATATATATATGTATATATGTATATATATATATATATATATATATATATATATATATAAGCACACACACAAAAAAGGTTATACAATAACTATCATACTTAACTACTGTCCTGTTAAGACTGAAATTAAAAATTAAAGTCACTAACAATTTTACTTAACTATTGTATAAAGACCTATATGAAAACATTATGCGATCTACAGAATATTACTAGAAAATCCTACCCTGTGCACTCTTCAAATATACTCTTAAAAGAAGCTATTTAACAAACTTAACTAGATAAATATATAAATCTTCAACTAACACAAAAAACTAACTGTCCTACTGGGAAGACTAAGCAGTGAATCAAAAAACGACAATAACTTACTATAAAAATGGTGCAGCTGTCACAAACATGTCTGGTTTTACAAGCAGTAAACAACATATGAGGCAGATCAGCTAAGGAGGAGGCAATTTTGGGTAGGGGATGAGTCCAAACTCTCAGACCCAATACTCTACTATAAAGGTGCAGAGGCTGAATCCAACTGGATCTGACATCCCCCACATGCTGGATCAGAGTAGTAGGTTGGGGAGGTCTCGCTCCAACTCTACTCACACCTTTTCTTCCTGTACATCTTCTAGGAGTCTCTTGCCCTCACACACGGACAGGATGATGAGGAGCTTCCTCAAGACTCAAATAGAGTTGGGTTTATTGGCTTCGCCTGCCCATCTGTTCAGGGGAGCCTACCCCCCCAAAGTTTGTCATTTTTCCTCATCCAACCCCGGTGGCTTTGGACTCTAGGGACCAGGACCTATGCAGCCAGATTCCAGCGAGGCCAAATATACCCCCTTTCTAGACCCCACTAAGGTCCCTGGCTTATTCTGTTCCCCACCGTCGGAGCAGGGTAAGCCCTGTACTGGAGACGTCGATGCTGGCTTTGTGGAGGGGAAGGGATCTGGAACCATTTTTTCAGACTGGTCCCTTCCTCTTGGTGCTTCGGCTTTTGATATCACTGGACTGGTACCATCTGGGTGTCAGGGAGCTGTTTCCAGACACATTCCTCCTCTCCTGGGGACTTCTCCCTTGGACGTGGGGGACAGGCACTCAGCTTTCCAGGTGGTAGAGAGGACCTTGTCCAGGTTTGGTGTTTCCTCTGCCCCACCTCCAGGTCCTTCATGGCCTCTCTCTACTTTGGCTGGCAAGGCCTCACATCCTGTCCCAGGTCAGCCCTCCCGATGGAGCCTTCAGGGGGTTTCCTCCCCTCTGGGAGTCCCTGTCCCTTCAGAGTACTCCCAGGATCCCCCAGCAGGAGAGGTTTATCATATGAGAAAGTGCAAGAAAAGGCACTTACTTGGACTCCACCATGGAGTCACTCACCAAGGATACAGACCTCAGGGAAGGAGACAGTTCCCCAAGATCTCTGCCCAATGTCTCCTTTGGAGGAGAAACTAGCAGGTGTCTAAGGTCCTGCATTTCTTTCCCTTTTTGCTGTAAACATTTGAAGAGATCTGCCACCTTGGAATTGAATAACGCAGAGGGACCTAAGGGGGCAGAGGCTGAAGATGAAGCCAGACATACCTTCTAAGAGCAGAGGCTGATGCAACTGACCTAGCAGAAGCCTCTGCTGCATCATAGCTACACCTAATGGAATGCCTGCTCACCTGGAAGGTGAGAGCTAGGCGAGAAGTGAGAGAGGCTTTGGCTGGACAGTCTGGGATATCAGCCAAATCTTTAGTGGCTTTCTCTAACAGGGCTAGAGAGTATTTGGCTATATGGGTCTGGCAGTTAGTGGCCCTGAAGGACAGAGGGGCAGACGTGTTAATTTCCTTATCCTTATCAGCAGAAAGCAAATTAGTGGTAGGGAGAAGTTTGGTAGCCCTATCAGTAGCAATGGAAATAGCGGCTGGGTCAGCAGGGGGGCACTTAAAAGAATTTTTCAGTTTCAGGCACTTTGTACAGCCTGTCTGGTCTGCAAGGAGCAGGGGGCTGTGAGTCAGGATTGAGGGATGCAGATAAGAGGGCATCCAAGATGGCCATCAGAATGGGAGGAACTGCAGAGGGACTGGGTGAGTCCATCTGTATGAGGTCATAAAACTTCTTTTGCACTTCGGTCATGACAGAGGATTCCCACTGAACGTGGTCTCGCATTTTCCCAATGGTTTCTGTAAAGGTTAAGTCTTCAACTGGTGAATCAGGGTCAATGGAATTTTCCTCTGGGGAGCCATACCCCAGGGGGATGAAATTTGGGTGGTGTAAGACAGGAAGTCATCTGAGGAATCACAGAATTCCTCTTCTTCCCTGGCAGAAGTCTGAGGCCTAGGGCTGAGGACTGGAGGGGGCTATAGCAGGGCTCCAAGCAGTGGTAGGCCTTAAGGCCATGAAGGCATTGAAGATATTCTAGCTGAAAGCTCGCCAATCTGGGGTGCTTTCGAGTGGTGGAGAAAGGTGCTTGGTTGTTTTTTCTTTAAAGGCCTTGCAAACATCCGAACTGGAGAGGAATTGGGCCTAAGACAGAAATGGTGTTTCGACAAACCACAGAAAAATGTAGGTGCCCTATCGACGTCTGAAGCAGCCGTCGGTAAATCCTCTAAGGACATGCCATATTGATCTAAATAACTAACTTTGTAGGTAAACAAATGAATAATCAAGAATTTGTTGTTTGCACTTTTGAGGTACTGGAAGCTTTTGGTTGGGAGAGAGACTATGCACATTATGTTCAAGTGGCATCCAATGACAAGAATGGACCAAGAAGACTGAAGGTTAAATTTGTACATTGTGTGTGTGTGTGTGTGTGTGTGTCACACACATATGCTAATGTATAGGCAGATCTGAGGCAAGTAGTCTCTGGCTTCATTAAGACATTCTCTTGATGTAAAAGAAAGGAGTCAATTGCTTGGTAAACACCTGGGCAGCCATGGTAAGACCTAAGGGCAGTGCTCTAAACTGAAAATGACTGGCTCTGAGATGAATGGAAAGACATCTTCTGTAGGTCTTTGCTGTCTTGATGCGGAGGCAGGCATCGAAGACCTATGCAACACATCCAATTGTTTTTGCCTGCAGAAATGGCAAAATCACTTGTTCCATGACAACTATTAAGGGAGTCTTCGTTACATGAAAAGTTTAGGCTAGAGAGGTCAAAAATTGGCCTGAGGTTCTTGTTCTCTGGAACCAAAAAAGTCCTGAATAATATTCTGACTCTCTGTGGTCTGGTGGGACCTCCTGGATAGTTTTTTTTCTGAAAGAATGAATTTCTCAGCTGCTTTTTGCGGATAGGTTGGAACCATACTTCTCAACTGTACTGTTTTCTGCAGTACTTTTCTCTTTGGAGCACCGTTTGAGCACCCTTCATGACCTTACGATTTGATCAACCTACTGTTTTCTGCAGTACTTTTCTCTTTGGAGCACCGTTTGAGCACCCTTCATGACCTTACGATTTGATCAACCTTTTCGTCGTTTAAAAAGACTGGACAGCCTATTGCAGGCATAAATGCACAGTTTACAGTTTATTTTTAATAAGAAATTACTAATACATCACATATAACCTTCCATCTGCTGCTTGTCCCACTCCCCCAGTTCCTTGCATCACACTATCTCATTTACTGCTATGACAGCATGATACAATTGGTGGACAGAAGCTCAGAAAACTGCCTGGTTTTTGGGAGATGGAAGAAGTGACTACTGATCAGTTTTAGCACTGTGGGTAAGTCAAGTGTACTGATAGTAGGAAATCAATGGGTTACATGGAAAAGGAAGTGATATGGTGATGTGCGACCTCTAACTTACTTATGGTAATCCATCTTGAGATACTGGATGTAGATTTGTACTGGTATTTAACATACATTCCACTGTTATAAAGATGCTCAGTTTTCATCTGCTCATGAGTTATGATGACATCCTTTCAAGCTAGAGAGAGAAAGAGAGCTTGCAGCTTCAATCTAGAATCACAGACAAAGCCAAAACGTGGCGCAAAGACCCCACATCAGGGACAATTTTAATTATCCTAACAATTAAAGTCAGGTGACATCTGGACAGAGGAAGGAGGACAAGGAGACCTGGTGGTGGAATGAGGAAGTACAGGAAAGTATACGGAGAAAGAGGTTGGTGAAGAAGTGGGATTGTCAGAGAGATGAAGAAAGTAGACAGGAGTAAAAGGAGATGAGGTGCATGGTAAAGAGAGAGGTGGCAAAGGCATACAGAGAGCTTTATGAAAGGTTGGACACTATGGAGGGAGAAAAGGACCTGTACCGATTGGCTAGACAGAGGGACCGAGCAAGGAAAGATGTGCAGCAGGTAAGGGTGATAAAGGATAATGAGGGAAACATACTCACTAGCGAGGAGAATGTGTTGAACAGATGGATGGAGTACTTTGAGGGGGCTGATGAATGAAGAGAATGAGAGCGAGAGAGAAGGCTGGATGATGTGGGGATAGTGAATCAGGAAGTGCAATGGATTAGCAAGGCGAAAGTAAGGATAGCTATGAAGAGGATGAAGAATGGAAAGGCTGTTGGTCCAAATGACATACCTTTGGAAGCTTGGAGGTGTTTAGGAGAAATGGCAGTGGAATTTTTAACCAGATTGTTTAATGAAATCTTGGAAAGTGAGAGGATGCTTGAGGAGTGGAGAAAAAGTGTTTTGTTACCGATTTGTAAGAATAAGGGTGATGTGCAGAGTTGTAGTAACTACAGAGGGATAAAACTGATAAGTCACAACATGAAATTATGGGAAAGAGTAGTGGAAGCTAGGCTAAGGAGGTAGGTGATGATTAGTGATCAGTTGTATGGTCTCATGACAGGAAAGAGCACTACAGATGCGTTGTTTGCTCTGACAGTGTTGATGGAGAAGTACAGAGACGGTCAGAAGGAGTTGCATTGTGTCTTTGTGGACTTAGAGAAAGCATATGACAGGGTGCCTAGAGAGGAGTTGTGGAATTGTATGAGGAAGTCGGGAGTGGCAGAGAAGTATGTAAGAGTGGTACAGGATATGTACAAGGGTAGTGTCACAGCGGTGAGATCTGCAGTGGGAGTGACACATGCATTTAAGGTTGAGGTGGGATTACATCAAGGATCAGCTCTGAGCCCTTTCTTATTTGCCCTGGTGATGGACAGGTTGACAGACGAGATCAGACAGGAGTCCCCATGGACTATGATGTTTGCAGATGACATTGTGATATGTAGTGAGAGTAGGGAACAGGTTGAGGAGACCCTGGAGAGGTGGAGATATGCTTTAGAGAGGAGAGGAATGAAGGTCAGCCGGACTAAGACAGAATATGTGTGTGTGTGAATGAAAGGGAGGACAGAGGAATGGTGAGGATGCAGTGAATAGAGTTGGCAAAGGTGGAGGAGTTTAAATACTTGGGATCAACAGTTCAGGGTAATGGCGAGTGTGGAAGAGAGGTGAAGAAGAGAGTACAGGCAGGGTGGAGAAGAGTGCCAGGAGTGATTTGTGACAGACAGTAAGAGTGAAAGGGAAGGTCTACAAAAGGGTAGTGAGACCAGCTATGTTATATGGGTTTGAGACAGTGGCATTGACAAAAAGTCAGGAGTCAGAACTGGATGTGGCAGAGTTAAAAGATGTTAAGATTTGCGCTGGGTGTGACGAGGGTAGACAGGATTAGGAATAAGTATATTAGAGGGTCAGCCCAGGTTGGACAGTTTAGAGACAAAGCCAGAGAGTCGAGATTGCGTTGGTTTGGGCATGGGCTGAGGAGGGATGCTGGGTATATTGGGAACAGGAAGCTAAGGATGAAGCTGCCAGGTAAGAGGAAATGAGGAAGGCCTAAGGTAAGATTTATGGATGTGGTTAGAGAGGACATGCAGGTGGTTGGTGTGACAGAGCAAGATGCAGAGGGCAGGAAGAAATGGAAACAGGTGATCCGCTGTGGCGACCCCTAACCGGGAAAAGATGAAAGAAGAAGAAGAAGAATTAAAGTCAGGTTTTACATCAACTTTTCCGAGCAATTAGTAGTATGACATTCTAATGTATGGTATTATTACCCGAACTTATCCTCTGTGATTTACCAGAAAATCAAATATTTTAGGAAGGAGACGGCAAAATATGATGTAAAATGAGGGACCTTCTCCAAACTCAAGGACACTTGAGAGGTACAATGGTACAATTAAAGACTTAGACCATCAGTACTACACAACTCAATGATGCTACAATGACTGTCCAAATGCTACTGAAAGTTTCTAGAATGCTGCTGACAACCCATATTTCAGATTACTACTTTAGCCAGCAAAGTGGCTATAATCAGTGGGACCATCTTTGTGTGTGTGTATGTATGCTTTTGTGTGCAACAGGTGGGATTATAATAGGATTGCACTGCATATGCCTGACAACAATGAAATTAAGTATGTTTACTTATTTGTCTGCAGTCAGACATCTGAAAAAAGCTGTAAATGCTGAGTACACCTGTGCGGGTGGTGGGGGTGTGTATGGGTTGTAATGGGCTGTACTGTATATATAGATTCATACTAGGCTATCTGCTCTAGGGCATTTATAAGCCTAGCCAGAGTGTGTTTGGCTTTCGCCACCCATTTTAAATTAATTTTGCTATGCCCTTTTTCGAGGTTAGTATACTGTGCCTCTGTCTAACAGTGACACAGAAGTGATACCCGGGGTAAACCTACAATCTCCCATCCACTCATCAAGATTCCTCTTGAAGATAGTCAATGAGGGACTCTGCCTAACCTGGACTAGGATTTTATTCCAGAGTGAAGGGAGCCTCTGGGTTATGAATCTGTCCCTCCAGCATGTCCTATTTATTTCAGTGCTGAGGTTCAAGTCTCTCGAACGCGTAGCTCGATGGGATTTGGATTTTCTGAGGTGCAGCATGTCCACTAATTCTGGGTTGGACATGGCTTTATACGTCAGGCACAGATCGCCTCTGAGCAGGCGGTATGCCACTGAGTAAAGCTGGAGTTTCTTTAACCGGGCAGCATATGGCATATGTTTGAGCCCTTTGATCCTCTTGGTGAGGTACTTTTGGGGTCTTTCCAGTTGCTGCAGGTGTCTAGTAAGGTACATCCCCAAAAGGGGCAGTGTACTCAATTATGGGCCTGATGAGGGATGAGTAAAGAGGCACGATGACCTCCCCTGATCTAGATGTGAATCCCTTCATGATTAGGTGGGCTATATAAAATGTTTTTCTAACCACTTTGGCCACGTGGTTGTCAAATGAGAGATTGCTATTAACTTGGGTCCCCAGGTCCCTAATTACTTCTTCTGTACGTAATGGATTACCACCTATGTGGTAATTTGTGGGCACTTTGCTTTTGCCAAAGGGGATGACTATACACTTTTTGGCGTTTAGCTTGAGGCTATGGCTCTGGCACCAGTTGTCTGTTTCTATGAGGCCCTTTTGGAGGATGCTTGTGTCGGCTGGAGAGTCGATTATGGCGCCCAGTTTGCAGTCATCTGCGAACTTGGTCAGCCACAGTCCTTCCATGTTGGCCTGTACCTCCGAGAAATATATACCGAACAAGAGAGGTCCCAGGACTGAGCCTTGTGGGACGCCACTTGTAACTGGTTTGGAGTCTGACATAGCTCCAGCAATTCTAACCATGTGGGTTCTGTCCTTGAGCCAGTTTGCAACCCATCTAGTGACATAGGGGTTATATTTAAGCTGGTGAGCTTATCTATAATGCCCGAGTGGGGTACTGTATCAAAGGCTTTTGCGAGGTCCAGGTAGGCTGTGTGGACCACCTTTCCCTCGTCAATGGCCTTGGTGACTGTTTCCAAGAAATCCAACAGGTTTAAGAGGCAGGATCTGCCCTTAAAGCCGAAACGGGTAGGATCCAGTGTCTGTAGGTCCCCAATATCTTTATTTATGAGGTCCATGATGATCCTTTCCATAGCTTTGCAGACCACGCTAGTCAGGCTTATGGGGCGATAGTTTCCAGGATCCGTTGAGGCACCACCTTTGTGGAGAGGGGACCACTGTTGCTGTACGCCACTCTTTGGGTACATATCCTGTAGTAAGGCTGAGATTGAACAGTAGTTTTATGTTTGGGTTTAGCTCTTCTTGGAGTTCATGTAGGACGCAGCCCAGGACACCGTCTGGTCCCATTGATGCTGTGTTTTTTGCTTTGGAGAGGGCGGCTCTTACCTGAGCATTTGAGATGTCAGGGGGGCAGCATTCTGCTGGGACAGATATTTGCCCTTTTGGTGGTGGTAGTGTGGGGGGGGGGTTGCGCTGAACCTGTCAGCTAGGATGTTGGCAATGTCTGTGGGTTCGGTGTATTTTTTGTCATTTTGGCCTAATTCTGAGCATATCTGGGAATTCCCACCCAGGTTCCTAACATAACTAAAGAAAACCTTGTGATTATCCTTAGTGTCCTGTGCAATTTTTCTCTCGAAGCTGGCCTTAGACGATTTTATGAGTGCCCGTAGTTTTTTGCTAATACTGATCAGAGATGCCTTCCCTTTTTGGGATTTTGCTCTATCATGTAGTAGCTTCCTCCTATTGTATAGTTTGTTTATGGCTGGGGTCCACCAGACAGGACGTCCGCCTTTGGAGGATTGGGTCTTGGTTTTATTTGGGATTGCATGATCCATGCATTCCTGAAGGTGTTCATAGAATGTGTTTATAAAGGATTTTGCGGTCTGAGCCGTATTTTCCACAGGCCCGGGGGCTTTGAAGGATTCCACCTCGGTTTTGAGGAGTGTGAAATTTGCTTTAGAGAAGTTTTTCACTGTGGTTTTCTGGGCAGGGGGTGGGGTCGGGATGTGAATATCCAGTGAGATTAGTTTATGGTCTGATCTTACCAGTGAGGGATACACTTCTGGTCTGGAGCACAGAGTCCCCATGTTGGTGATGATCAGGTCCAGTATGTTTTCCCCTCTTGTGGGAGTGGCAACAAGTTGTTCCATAGCATTTGAGTTTATAAATTCTAGGAACCTTTGGGCTAGGGTGTTGGAGTTAGAGTAATGCTCCCAGTCTATGTTTGGGTAGTTGAAGTCGCCTAATATAATGGTGTTTGGAGAGACCTTCATATTTTCCAGTGTTCTCAGGAAGGCCAAGTGGGGTTCCTGGGTTTGGGTGGGTGGTCTGCAGCAGGCTATAAACTGGAAGGCAGTTTTACCCACTGTTAGTTGCACATGGATAGTCTCTGATGCTTCGTGCTGTGCCACCAACCTGGAGGTGTGGGTATCTTTGACGAATACTGATACTCCCCCTCCTTTTGTGGTTCGGTCTAAGTTTTGGGGCCGAAAAGCATGGTATGAGGTATAACCTGGTAGTGCTGGGTGCTCTCGGGAGCCTTGAACCAGGTTTCTGTTACTGCACAGATATCGATGTTCTCCATGCTAAGGAGAGTTTCGAGTGCGTGCATCTGAGGTTTAGACTTCTGGTGTTGAGTAGCATTACTCAGTTTCTTATCCCTTGTGATACCTATGGAGGTGGGTTTGTCTTTTGAGCCTTGCCTAAAAAAGGCACTATGGGGGTAGCAAGAGCCTTTGCTAATATCCGAAAGCCCAGGGGTGACAGGTGCAAGCCGTCCCTAGCGAAGCATCGTGGCTTGTCGAGCATGTCATCCCAGGCTGACAGGCATTGGATCCCCTTTGAATGACACCAATACTTAAGCCAATTGTTGAAATTGATCATCTTGTCTTCATATTGTGGCATCATTCTTGGTGAGGGTAAGATGCTACTCAAGGTCAGGGTCATACCGGCCTGGGCTACATGCTCGGAGAGCTCCTCTATGTCTCTCTTCATGTAGTCCAGGGAGGTACGTCTCAGGTCATTCACACCAGCAAGGACAATGACTGAGTCATATCTGTACTTGCCTTGGAGTGACCTGAGTGCTTGTGTTATGTGGCGGATCCTAGTGCCCGACAGGCAGCTCACCGTGACCTTCTCCTTGTTCAGCCTGGTGAGCGGGACATCAGTGTGCCTGACGATAGAGTCACCTATTACAAGTGTATCAGGTGTGTTGTTTAGCCTTAAGGGCTGTGACTGTTCGGGGCACACTGGCTTTGTGAGCTATGTGTTGCACGTGTTTTGTTTTGGGGTAGTGGTTGCTTGGGTGTCTGCTTTGGAGGTCTCTGCTGCTTAGGCAGATTTTTATTTAGTGCCTCTGAGTATGTTTATGTGTTTGGTTTGCTGTCGTGGTAGGTCTATGTGAGACTGGAATTATAGTGAGGGTGGTTTCCTTCTCCTCCTGACTGGTTACGCCAGTACTGAGTTGAGAGAGCTTAGCCTCCAGTTTGGCTAAATGGTTTCATCTCTCACATGTGTTGGAATTTGTTGGGAGGAGGAGAGGGTTGTCTGTGTACATGAGGCAGTTGTAACATTGCCTCAAGATTCCCAGATTCACCAGCTGGACCGGAGAGGAGATTGACAACTGACCTTTGGACATGCTAGAATAGTACTGGGAATTCCTTTATAATTGAAAAAAAGGGCCAATGGGGAAAAAGGTACTCAAGGGGAGTTTGTGAGGGTGTAGTGCTTTTAATTTTTTAGTGCTGACTTATATAATTGCTTTAGTGAGCAAGTGCCAGGTAACAAATGCAATGTGTTACAGGTAACAAATGCAAAAACGACAAACAGTAACTTTCTTTCAAGTGAAACAAGGAAGTAAGTACAGTAAGCAATGCAGATATCATTAAGGATCCACAGAAGCGATGAAAAGCCGCGTTTTAGGTGGAATTAGCGTTTCAGGGAAATAAGCAAACAAACAACAAGCATACAAACAAAGCTAGATTCAGCAGGCCTGGATCTAGTCTATGCTACAGCAAACAAGGTGCACCAATTTCAGTAAGAAACAGTTCAAATATGCAGGCACTATAAGCCTTTAACCAGAAATTCTCAACTATCTCGACTGCAGTGAGCTGAAGTATATTAAGTGATTTCTGTTGTCATTTATTCATTCAATATTAGAACTGAACATCTAAGGTGTTCATAGTTACTGAAGTGGCTGCAGCTGATGAGCAAGGCAGCACTCTGGATGAAACTGATGACTCCTGCTGCCATTTGGGTACAGTTATATAGTCCTTGATCTCATGTGGCAGGATGTGTGCGCAAGCGTGTGTATACAATAAGCTGAAATGCATTTCTGAGACTGTTACTGAACAAATCAGACATCTGATGTGCATATAGTGAACAAAGTGGCTATACTGTACAAGTACTGAGTCTATGAATGTAAATAAATGACCCTAAGCTGCTATCTAGACAAAAACAGTCACTGACCTGCCATAGCTTAGTCCCACTCTTTCAAGGGCTTTCTGTAGCACCCCACCCTGCTCTGAAGTCACCAACCACCATTAGTACTGTTATTTCAGATTGCATGAAAAAACAGCCCAACTCTGTTCTGAGAAATTTGCTGTAATACTTCACACTGTTAATGGGTTTTGGTATTTTTATCACTCACTACCTACCACTTTTATCACATCGGTGCTGTCCTATTTACAATTTAGATAAACAAATTTATTTTTTTCAGGCCAACAAACTGTGTGTTATCAGCTTTATATCTCTGGTGTGTTCTTACTGTGAGAGACTGGAAAATAATTGGAAATGACTATGAAAGAGGGTCTTTATTCAATTTACAGACTAAGAAAAGTTGGTTGGGATAGGAAGAAGCAGGTTATAAAATATAAAATGACCACAAAAATGAATGATGTATGGTGAGACAGTACTGAGAAATACAGGGAAGCGATTAACTCAATCACACTAATGGACCTCGGGAAGTTTGCACTGTAACTTCAAATGGGCGGAGCCTAAGCCTTTTCGCAGAATCAAATTATGGCCTTACATTTCAAACAAATGTTCATATCTCTGGAACCATAAGGATTATCAAAGTAGTATAAATGGCAAACTTGTCAGCACAAACTATTTTTATAGTGGTAGCATTCTTTAGGTTCTAGATCTTAAACCGAATTTTATAAGTCACAATTAAAGTAACTATTACATTTGTAATATTTTGTGAACAACTTACAATCTCAGCAACCACTCAAGTTACACACATACTGTCAGCAGCATTTCATTTATCTAGCTGAGAGCTTTCATATGAGGCTAAGGAGTTCTGTGTTACTTGGTTGTTGAGATATTTAGAAAAATGTTAAAATTATATCTATATAAATATCATAGAAACAACAGTTAATATCTACTTACCCTCACTAGACAGACAAAATATTAATGCAGTTGAGTTTACTTTTGTGTCAGCTAAGATTAAAATTTTTATAACCTTGTACATAAAATGGTTTGGGAATTGACACAAATATCAACAAGCAATATCTGACACCTAGAGGCGTCAGTAGGAGTTAATTGTAGATGCACCTGGAGGCATTACTTGGATGTAATGAGGTAACGCACTGAGGAATTTACAAGCAAAGTGCTGGGATCAGGGGGATACAGCTCTAATTTGCCATATAACTGAACATAAGGAGAACTTGAAAGATGACTTTGGTAAATTAGCTTAGAGGACAACAGCAGCACAAGCTGTCTTTTTTGGCAATAATCACAAATCTCTAAGAATGTTAGCAAAGTGTCTTGGGCAACAAAGAATCAATAGGAATATAACTCAGTTTAAATGGCAGGGAAATAACAGGTTGGACAGGGAGCCAAATAAAATATTAGAAATCCTGTCACAATTTTATTCTGCTCTATACAGGCAAGATTCAGAGTATAAATCATCATCACAGAAAATAAGTAACTTCTTAAGTAGTTTGAATATGCCTAGGCCCTCCTGGCAGGAGCAGTAAGGCCTAATGAAGCCCAAAGACAAGGAAGATGTATTAATGACAGCTGGACAACAAAAAAACTGGTAAATCCTCAGGGCAGGATGGTACTCCTTTGGAAGTATAGAAAGTGTAACAGAAACTGGCCACTCAGGTTTGGACTAAGCTCTTTAACATCATGCAACAGGGAAATATACTGTACTCATGGGATAAGGCAATAACTGTGGTTCTAACCAAGAGGGAGAGAGGAAATGAATCTCTTACAGGCCCATCTCAATACTAAATCAAGACTACAAAATATTTATGACCATACTAACAAATGGGAAAATTCTTGCTAATGCAAGTCTGATTCATCCAGACCAGTGTGAACTTGTAGCTGAGAGACAGACTTTTGAGAACATTAATAAAACAATCATGTTACAAAAAAATGCTAAGCTTAATAAAAGACGTATCCTAATGTCAAGGTTGGATGCAGAAAAGTCCTCTTGATAGGGTAAGCTGGGAATTTTTAGAGTAGACACTGGAGGCTTTTGGATTCCCTAGATAATGGATTTCCTTGATTCTAAGCATCTATAAAAGCATAAAAACTAGAATAAAGACTGGTAGGTGGGTGCTAAACTGATTTAATCTTTCAAGAGAAGCAAGAGAGGCATGCCCCCAACGGCCCAGGTTGCTGTTTGATCTCTACCTGGAGCCACTGGCAATTAATATTAGAAAATCCAGCATAAAGGGATATGAATGGGGTTCAGCAAATGAGAAACTGTCGCTGTTTGGAGATGAGGTGTTGCTGTAGGTTACTGATCCATAGAAAGAGTTAGGTGCTATCTTTGGTAAACTTGACGAATATCAAATTAGCAGGTTATAAAATTAACACTCATGAGACTAAAGCTATTCCAGTGAATTACACTCCGACAGTGACTTCAGTTCAACAATTTCCATACCTATGGTAGCATGACAACATGAAATATTCAGGGGTGTGGCTAAAAAGAAGAGTACATATGGTAGCTAGGGACACAAGAAATGAGACACCACCAGATAATCACGAAGATTAGACACTAGAAATTCAACTGGTTGGAAATGGACAACAAAATTCAAGCAGTGAAAATGTGGTTGGTCTCACTGATTCTGTATGTAGGTCAAATTTTCTTTTATCAGTTACAATCTGGCACAAAATTAGGAAGGGAACTTCGGGAGATTTGGTGAAGAAGGTCAAATCGCGTAAAATGGAAAAAGACCATATTAATTTATTTATTTTACATTTGTTTACTGGGAAAGTTCGACTGAGTTCGCGGAGGCCTGGGTAGAAAACTCCACATACAGAGATCATACAAAACATACAAGAAATTATACAAAAAATATACAAGACATACAGTACACTAGAAATTACATATCAATGATATTCTATACTGCTATAGCAGACATTTGTATTATACATTCATCTGATATAATTCCTTATTATAGTGTAGCCATTGCAGTTTCTCAAAGTAAGCAGAGTAAGGGGTTTGTAGGGGAGAAACTGGATAGAAAAGGATGAGGTTAGAGATTATCTAGACAAGACAGAGAAGACACGACTATGAGGTGGTCAGGAAAGACGGAAAAGTATGACCAGAACTATAACACTAGTTAGCCTGCAGTAGTACAGGAGCAAAGCCAGGTGAATATTAACCATACATTTATAATATTTAATATATAACAATAATATTTAATAATATATTTAACATACATATATTTATATTGTACATTACCCATGGAACACGGAGACTTAGGGATGCTGGCTTTAATAAAATATCTTAGTCACTCATCTGAGGCTTTTGCACCTCCTAAAGGTTGGTAACATACATGCCAAAATGGAAGGGTTACAGTTGGAGAAGGAACAGGTGTTGATGGAGTGGGAGGCAACAGAGCCATGGGCAGCTACTATAAAGGCCCTTAAAGAACATTATATTCATATGCATGTAAGGGAAATTCAAGAAAACTTGTTAATATAAAAGGGGTTGTAGGATGGAAGACTAGAATTTTGCCAATAGGATTCAGTATGGAAAATAAGAGAAAGGAACCACAAGAGGTGAAGGCAGATAGTATCTGGATGAAGAAAAATATAAGACCACAGTTGTGGAAACAAATACTGATAGATGGATTGGGATTAAGCCTGGAAACCCTTTGGGTTGCAGAGTAGGTGCAAACTAATATACATGGGGTTGTCCTGTATGGACAGAAAAGATCCTGAAGTAGGGGATCTAGACAAAGACATACCCTCGCTGCTGAGTTATATCCTGAAAGTGAGATCAGAGCAGGGGATAGGAAAAACATTCATTAGTAGGGTGCACAAGGTCTTAAAAGGTGAATGATGTGAATGAGGCAGAGGCATCAAAATTATGGGGCCTACTTGTGAAAGACAATACACTCAAAAGGAGTAGTAACACATTTGTTTAGCCACAAGACAGGCTGCTAAATCCCATTTGTCAGAAAGGATGGACTGGAAGAATAGGATCATCCTTTTAGGGGTGGAAATGTTGGAAGCAGGATACTCATTTTGCACCAGTAAAATTAAATGTCTCACTCCAATTAGCATTCCATTGATGACAGTTTGACTATAAGGACAGATCTTCATGACCCAGCATAATAAACGGTGGAAAGAAGTGATGAAATTTAAAAATACTTTCTTCCTCATCGGGTGAAAGAGGAGATGGGTTCCTACTTTTTTCTGACTTAAAAGGAAAGTACAGTTAAGAACTTATAATTGTAGATGTTTGAGTACTCAGTATTGCACTTTGCACTTCTTGGAGTAACCTACCTGTTGGTTTCCCCTAGCCGATCAGTCTTCCAGAGCTCTATCCGCCCCCAGGTCTTCAGCTGAAGACCCCCAAACAGATGTGAGCATGTCGCTGGCATAAGGGTTGTGTCGGATGACACCATCTTCAGATCCTTCTTACCTTAGCAACTGCCAAGGGGAAAAGGCCTTGGGACTAGAGCCCAGTAAATCATGTGGCACCTCCAAAACTGGTCCACACCCCCCCCCAATGTATCCCAATCCCAAGTCCCCAAGAAGACCGACAACGAAGTAGGGATGAGGGCCTGGCAGGGTAATTGAGGGAAGGCAAGATTCAGGAATAAAGATGCCTTCCAACTACAAAGCTGATTTGAAAAATCCAGAGAGCAACAGGAGAAGGATGGAGTAATGGCCTCAGTTCTGACCTCCAGGACTCCGCTGAAAAAGGACACCCGCTGTCCAGTCGGACTATCCTGGTTAACAAATGTGAAATAAAAAATAAATAATGGAGCTTAGACTGTAACAGAAAATATACATTTATGGCAAGTTCCTAACACAACTGAATTATGTTCATCATAGTATTCACTGCTGCAGTCCTCACTTCTTGGGAAGATTACTAAAGCAGTGAGATATCTGGAGAGGAGGACTGGTTACTTGGAAATAAGACCCTACAGGAAAGCAAATGCAAATCCTACACTGGCTCTTTATGCAGACCTCATGTTACAATGGTTGGAAAACTTTTGTACAGAAGATTAAGTAGCTACTTCACAAATTTCCTTGGTGGTGACCCCTCTAAGGAAGGCTGTGGTGGCTGCTATAGGTCTAATGGAAGGCAACTTAATATGGCCAGGGACTTGTTTTTAATGATATTAGAAATATATGGCAATGCTATGTTTTATCCACATGGAAAGGTTCTGCTTACAGACAAGATTACCTTCTTTCTCTTCTGGAAATATAAAAAAATAACTAATCATTTATTTGCAAGGTCATATGTTCTGTGAAGACAGCATTTTAGATGTCTATGAACTTTCAAGGGAATGCAGGATTACCTCTCCCGAGTTTTGTGGCTTTGAAATAATGGATGGGAAGCTGAATGATATGGTTGTCAGTTCAAAAAAAACACCTTTGGCATAAAGGAGAAATAACTACTCAGCGCCACTCTGTCCTGGTTAAACACAAAGAAAGGTACTTTGCACATCAAAGCTTAGAGTTCCGAGACTCATCTAGCTAAGGTAACTGTCACCAAGAACAGTGTCATAGGTTCATAGAGTAGTACTAAGCTAACTGCCCTTGCAAGCCATTTTAAGCCTAGCCAATTATCCCTTGTGAGACTCAAACCCTGTACCTTGTGTTTGTAAGGCAAACACCTTAACCATTAGGCCACCCTCCCAACCCATGAATATCAGGCTTGCTGGTTCACAGAAGGAAAGTTCAGATTCTCTAGTATACAGCTGAAGTCCCATGGTGCACCAGCTTTTCTTCTAGGAGGTCTGAGACGGGGGACTACATTCAATAACTGGTTAACTCAGAAGAACTAGAATATTAAGGGAGTTTCCAAAGGTAGATAGGTTGAAATCGTAGAAGTATGTACTTCTGCACATGTGTAACTTAAAATGGATTTTTAAGGCTCATAGAAAATTACTAGGCTAATGGCCCTAGGGCCCTTTCAAGCCTAGCCAAGTTCTGCCCTTGTTTCCATGACCAGCACCTATTACCCTTGGCCAAGAGAGAGACAAGTGGAACCCCCGGGGTGAATTTACAGTTACCTATCCAATCGTCCTGTCTGTGCTTGAAGAGGGCCAAAGAGGTACTCTGCTTGACATGAATTGGGAGTCTGTTCCACAGATGAGGTAACCTCTGGGAGACAAATCTATTCCTCTAGCACATTCTATTAATGTCACATACCAGGTTAAGGTCTTTACAGCAAGTAACCTGTGAGCTAATAGACTTACAGACGTGCATTTTCCATAAAGCGAAGTCAGAGATTTCCTTATACGCAAGACAGAGATCGACTCTGAGTAGTCTGTATGAAATGGAGTAAAGTGACAATGATTTCAGCCAATCCACATAACACAGATGCTGAAGACCTAGAATTCTCCTTATGAGGAATTTTTGTGGTCTCTCCAATTGCTGCAGGTGCTTGGAAAGGTACATAACATAAGGGGACCTGTACTCAATTACTGGCCTGATGAGGGAAGAGTGCAGGGTGGTCATAACTTTTCTTCTGGAGGCAATGCCCTTAATTATGAGAAGAGCAGTACAGAATGTCCTACTTACCACTGTGGAGACATGATGATCAAAGGTAAGGTTGCTGACAACCCAGGTCTCTCACCACTGACTGTGTGCTAAAGGTGTTTCTATTGATGTGGTAGATAGCCAGAATATTGCTCTTACCGAAAGGAATAATGATACATTTTTTGCATTGAGTTTAAGGCCGTGACTTCAACAACAGTCATTTGTTTGCTTAAGACCCTTTTGTAGGATGCTGACATTGTTTTGGGATTCCATGTCCGCTCAGTTGACAGTCACCAAACTTTGTCAACCACAGACTTTTAATTTTTGCTTGTGCTTTGGAGAAATGGATTCTGAACAGAAGAGGTCCCAGGACTGATTCCTGTGGATCATCACTGGTTACAGGTCTGCTGTTGGAAATGGATTACCCTATTTTGACTGTACAAGTTCTACTGGTGAGCCAATTAGCAACCCACCTACCCATATAAGGGTTGATACCTAGCTGGGTGAGTTTGTCAATAACGCATAAGTGGGGAATAGTGTCAAAAGCCTTGACCAAGTCCAGGTAGGCTGTACGCACAGTTTTATCCTCATCCAGGGCTCTGGCGACTGTCTTGAAGTCATTCACCAGGTTTAATAGGCATGATCTCCCTTTGATAAATCCAAACTGAGTACAGTCAAGTGTCTAGAAATTACTTACATCTTTGTTGACAAGGTCCATGATGATTTGCTCCATGGCCTTGCAGATAAGGCTAGTTAGACTAATAGGTCTATGATTTCAGGGGCCAGTGTGTTTTTGGCCTTAGAGAGGATATTTATGACTTTCTCTCTAGACATACAAGGTGGGGAACAGGTGGAAGGAATGTCATGGGGTATGTGTGGTGGTGACAGGGGAGTGAAGTTTCCAAAGAACCTGTCTGCTGAGAGGTTTGCTATGTACACAGGCTCAGTGTATGTGGGTATCATCAACTACCACTTCGGCGCAAATCTGGGTCTTACCTTTTAGGCTAGGGATATAACTAAATAACGCCTTATGTTTGCCCTTAGGTGAGGACACTAATTTGGATTTGTAGTTTGCTTTGGAGGACTTTACAAGAAGTCTTATTTGCTTGTTTAAGCTGAAGAGAGAGCATTTCCAATTTAGGTGATAGTTTCTTCGAATGAGACTGATTTGTGGTCAGATCTGACAAGGGAAGACCTCACAGTGGGGGGTGCTACAGTAATCCCCCATATTGATAACCACCAGATCCAAGATATTGGCATCCGAGTTGGGGTGTCCACCAGCTGGCCCAAGGCGTTGGAATTAATGAACTAGAGGAACCTGTGGGCAAGTGAGTTTGAGCACAAGTAATTTACCCAGTCAATGGATGACTGATTAAAATCATCCAGACCCATGGCGTTCGGATGTATCTTGATGGATTCCAGTAGATCCAAGTTGGCAGAGTGGATGTCTTGATTCATGGAGGGGGTCCTGTAGCTGGCAATGACTTGAATAGGTGTCCTACCAACAGTTAGTTGTACCTGAAGTGTCTCCATGGAATAATACTGTTTAACTAATCTGGAGGTGTATTTATCTTTAATGAATATTAATACACCACCTCCTTTTGTTTTTACCCCTTCTGTTTGTGGTCTGAACGTGTGGTAGGAAGTTTAACACAGCATGGCTGGGGTGCTCTCCACAGTCTTGAACCGGATCTCCATAACTGCACAGATGTCAGCATTTTCCAGGGTAAGGACTGCTTCCAGTGAGTGTTAAGAGACCTGAGTGCCTGCGTGACCTGATGAATCCTGTCATTAGAAAGACAGCTGATCGTGACTTCCTGCTTGTAAAGTCTGGTGAGGGGGACGTCTGTGTGTCTCACTGTAGAGTCTCCTATGACTAGAATATTTGCAGTGGATGTGCACTGTTTTGGGGTTTGATGATGAGACACTTGTGCAACTGTGTGCATTGTGTGTTACGGCTAGTTTAGTATGCATGTGTTTTGGAGGTCTCTGGTGTTTAGGTAGATTTTTTGTGAGTACCTCCGCATATGTTGGTCTATGTGCATGATGTGTCTCATGAATAGGAGTTGTAGTAGGTGGGCTGACCACCTGCTCTGTGTTGCCATCTGTTGTGCGAGAGAGCTGGATTCCAGATTCATTATGTAGGTGCATCTCTCACACATGGTACAGGAATGGGGGTTGTCAGTGTACATGAGACAGTTGCTACACTGCCTCTGTAGACCCAAGTCAATCAGGCTAGTACGAGAAAAGGAGGGAAACTGACAGTTCATGGTCCTAGGAATAATCTTGGCCTGGCTGTAACAGTTGAAGAAGGAATACAGCAGGGAAAGGTATTAGTAGGTGTAGGCATGAAGAGCTCTGGTTTAGGTAATATTTGCGATGTTAGAGATCAGGCATCTGCACAGTAGTGCACGATGCGCAAACAAGCACAAATCAATTCAAACACAGGCTTGGAAAACTGGTTAAGATACAGCAAATCCGACAGAGTGGACACACAAAAAAAAACTTTTTTGATCAAGTGCTTTCGGCCCGAATGCTGTGGGGCTTCATTAGAACTAACAATTCAGTAAAAGCAGACTTTTTATATGTTTAATTAAAATACCATCTGACACAGCCAACCAATGACAAACAAAACTTAATTAAAACAATCACTTTACCAAGGTGTTAAATACAAACCAATTAAAATGTCAAGCTGCCTGTACCACTAAAACCCTTCAAAATACCTTAGTTTCAACAAATAATACTAAAAGCCTCATTCAGTCCAGATATTGTTGTTGCATATAGATGCTACTGCCATTTGAGCTCACAAATATCCAAATGTTCTGACAAAGTTTTCCCTTGGGGATCTGATATAATCTGCTAGACTACTATAAAATCAAATTTGTGTTCATTATGTGCAGAAATACGCCTGTACAAAGCATTAGTGTGTTTACAATTTTTAATATCAGCCAGCTGTTCATATTCTTTCCTTAAATTTTCCCACTATAGTGTGCTGGTCACTTTAAACCACATTTTTACTCTGGCATGTGTAGTTGACACTTGATGTTAATAATAGTGTTTGTAATCAAACTTTTCACCAGTAATAATAAAGGGGCACTGACTACAAGTGACACATTTAAAATTCCCTGTTTTTCTACTAAACATTGTACAGTTAGATATTTTCACTGCACCACCTGTTTCAAGCAGGTCCTTAAAGGATTGAGCTTTCTTAAAAACAAATTTTGGTTGATTACCTAACTTCTCTTTGGCCTCCTTGTATAAAGTCAACAAATTCCAATTATTACTCAAATTTACAAATTGATTTACTATCAATATTATAAGTTAAAATAAAGGACAGACTTCTGCCCTATTTTTTCTTTCTATATTGCTGCCTACTACCACTTTTTGATATCCAAGAATATGGTAGAAATACCATCTTGTCTTTCTTACCACTTCGTCCTTAATTTATACTAGAAAACTCATTAGGTAACCTCTTTTACCAAATAAATCTAAAAGAAAATCTACTTCAAAAAATGTGTTACCAAATGTTACCATCCTAACCACCATCACTAACTGTCCCCTTCACAACTGATCTCTTTCGGTGGTGAGGGTGCCACCTGGAAACGTCAAGATACGTCAAGATACGAATTAGAGAAAGTAGGTATTCTGTATACCCTTATAACAAATCTATGGTTAACAGTCTTTTCTCAACTACACATCCAGATAGGAAATTCTTTTTTTTTTTAAATAATAAATCTTTATTATTTTATCAATTTTTTTATACAGCAAAGAAAAAGAGATACAAATAATACTCAAATTAAACTATTAACACCCATACTACAAACTACGTACACTATTTACATAAATGCTTCCATCCGTTAAACAACATCAATGAAGAAAAGAAAGGAGCATGTGATAACAAAAGCAAAAGATCTACTATCATTAAAATGAATTGTTCTTACCAACTTTCAAACTAAGTATGCATGTCCTGGGGTTGAACTGAGTTTGGTACATTAAATTAATATAATGTTGAAAATTTGTTCCCACACCTTCGGGTTATTAATATTCCTTTTATTATCCTTAATTAAAAGTTTGTGTGCTAAAATATGTTTCATGGTTAAACCTTTAAAGTTTTCCCATGAAGTTTGGAATGGAGTTAACCAATTTGTAGCTATATAAAGTTTCATTAGTAAGAAAATATTCATAAGTATAATCATTTGGGTTCTATCCAAATTATTAGGAGGGATATGTAGAATCATGAACTCCCAAGAAAGTGTAGACTGTTGATAACCCATCTTTTGTAGTTGGATTTTTAAGGAATTCCAAAGCTTGTAAATACATTTACAGCTCCAGAACATGCAGACAGGAAATTCTACTACAACTAAAATTCTGAATAAAATGCAAAACAGTCTGATTAATGTATTGCAAAAATTCTTCCTTCTTCCAACTTGTCAGATGAATCATTTCCCAAAATAAATAAGCCATTCAGGTATTTAGTATAGTACTTAATACTATCTTTAAATATACTATTAAATACATACTCATTCTCCCAGAATAACATAATACAATTTCTAAAAGTGGGGGTGCAAGCTGCCCCAATAGCCACCCCTACATTTTGTTTATAACATTGTCCTTCAAAAAAGATGTTATGCTTGAGCACTATCTCCTTAAGGGCAAGCATAGTGTTAACATGATCTTGATCAAACTTCTTAATGTGGAATAACTGCTGTTCTAGCCAACGCAACCCCATGTCGTGGGGAATAACAGAAAATAAATTACACACATCAATAGTTACAAACAATGCATTACAACGTATTCCAAATCATTAAGATGGAAAAATTGCCAAGAATCTCTACAGATGTGCTCATACTGTTCTAAACCATCTTTTAAATGAAAACCAATGAACCTGGCAATAAAAAAAGTTTTAGATCTTTTTGCATCAACTACTGGTCTAAAGGAAAGGGCAATGCACATTTTTGTGAATTCTAGTATATCAAATATGCTTGTAGTAACTGGACATTCATTTATCATACATTCATACTCTAATTTAGCAATCTGAAATTGATACAACATATCTTCCAATACTAAATCTATCCTTCTAAAGGCAATGCTAATCTTGTTACGTGATATTTCTGGATAAGTACCATCAAAAAGTAAAACATTCATAGCATTAACAATCTGTACTATTCATAAGAACAATAAATACCATTACCCTTATTGGGCTTCATAGCAAGTATAGTTTTGTCTTTAGCTGTATCAAAAATAGATTCCTTTCCAGTGCTGTTAAATTAACCATCAACCCAAGACTTTGCTAATCAGGCAGACTGAGGGCAACCTGCAAGCAGATTACCCAAATGTAACATCTACATTTATGGTAAGTGTACACAACTGTACTTTTGCTGTACTTGGAAAATACTAGCATAGACTAGGTTCAAGTTTTTGCTGATTCTAGTACTGTTTGTGACCTTTGGAGCTTGTAAAGCAGTTAACCTTTTGTCTGGAGAGACCTCCCTGTGCCCTCGTGGCAGGAAGCTATAGTTTGGACTGATCTAGTTAGAGTTACTGTTGCAAGGCTCTGTTTAGGACATTTTGATTGGATAATTTGAACTTTGGCTGCTTCCTGTTTTTCTGCTTTAAAAAGCCCGTGTTTGGAACCTCATTCAGTATTGAATGCCACTAATGATGGTCTTGCTCTTACTCAATGTACAGGAGGGGGTAGCCAGGAATTGCATCATGGGACCAACAGTGTTACATATCTGGATGGATGGAAAACCATTTGGTTTTGTTTTAACAATGACAATAGGTCTCCAATAAATGTAAGTGTCAATGTTGGTTCCCTGAGTGACAACAAGAAAGAGTTTGAAAAAGCCTTATTGTCTTAAACTCCAATTGGGAAATAGTTACTTTTTGAAAAATATATAACTGTGGCTAGTCCCTAAAGGACTGAGTCTCCAATCCTGAATTCTTGCATGATTTACAACAGGTGTTTGACAATGGCGGTTTAGAAATTTTAAAATTAATGGTTAAATATAACAACTGTGTTGATCATCTGAGCTCCTTTATTCTTGATGACTTGGTGTTTGAGCATTATGCAAAAGTTATGAAAATATTTTCACTGAGGTAGACAAAACTTGTGATGGCATCTTTTTACACAAAATAAAAACTAAAAAGGGATGCAGATGAATACACCACAGGAAAGACTTGTCCTAAACCATTTGGTTTTCTTAGTTCGGTCCTTGTGAGTCTAGTGTTCCAATACATGAGGCAGAAACGACACCATCTCCGATTCATGACAAAGTTCAATACATTGAAATCCCTTTAGAGAATGAAGTAAGATGGTCGGAGAAGCTAAAAACAAAAACGATCAACTTTATCAACAGAAGACCAACCGGAACAACTTCTGAGATGAGAACAACTCGCACAACAACTATATGAAGCAGGGACAGCCAGACCAAGGAGGTGGCCAGTCTGTCAGAATCAATGGAAGAGGTATTAAATAATGCTAGCAGTTTTAATGGAAATGATTTGAAGACTGATATTTTCACTCTCACCATTGTGGACAACCAGTTAGGGGACTGTAAAGTGTTTAATTATTCGAATAGTCATTTCCACAGCACATGCTGATGTGGTGTTAGCAAAAAGCTTTACTTTTATACTTGCCAGGAGGTGGAATATTGTCAGTACTTTGACTTAAGGCTTTACACATGTAAATTGAATTTAACGTTGTGGTTTTCCGAAACAACTCGGTTAATAAACTTAATTTGTTAAATAGAGCTAGCTTATTTAACCGTCTGTTGCATCACAGCATTAATCCTTTTGAAAATCATGTGAGTAGGGCATTAGGGATTTATTACAGCATCACAATAATTTCCCCCTTGCATGATGTTAAAGAGCTTAGTCCAAGCAGTCCCATTATACAAGCAAAATATAAAGTAACCACAGTTGTAAAGGTTTGCATTTATACAAGTATAATACAATATACTACAGAGTAAAACAGCAAGACTGTCTAGTGAGAGAACTAAGCTTAATTTGTTTAAATTTCAGGAGGAGAAGAAAGCTGGAAACAACTGTGGGATAAGTAGGGAAATACAGAAATTCAAGAGAGATTAAAAGAAACAGTGGTTAATTGAGAAAAATAATTAAGTTTACACAGCATCAGAGATGACTCAGTGAGTGAAAGACTGGTTAGTAAAGAAAGGAATGTGTGTATACAAGAGAAGAGAAATTATGCGTATAAAGTTAGTACAGTGACAGATTTACAAATTACAAATGAGAATTTGAGGGATATATACCTTGGTAGCAAATAAAGTATGTAAGAGTTTCAGTAGTGGAACAAGAGATAGCAGTAAGGCAAGGGAGAAGGACTGCAAGTCAGAAAAAATGAAAAATGACAACAGCTAGAGGAAGTGAAGGGAAAGGAGGGCTGCAAGAAAGTGGGGTAAGAAATAAAAAGTACAGTTGTGTACACTTACCATAAATGTAGATGTTCAAATGTATTCACTGTTGCAGTCATTACATTTGGGCAATCTGCTGGCAGGTTGCCCTCAGTTGGCCTGACTAACAAAGTCTTGGGTCCTGCGTCGGTTGCTGTCCCTTCTTCCATGACGTCAGGTCGTCAGGGGTATAAAACATGCAGCAGACACCATTAAATCAGTTTTTCTTTCCTCAGATGTCCCCTAATGGGAAGCAATTAAACATAAAAACACATAGGTGTACCTCCAACAAAAAAGCAAATACACCAAAAAGGCTTTTATGCATAGTAAAGGAAAGGAGGTATAGACAAAAGAAGTTAGGGGGCAGAAGTGAGGGTAACCAGGACTGCAACAGTGAATACACTCTAACATCTACATTTATGGTAAGTGTACACAACTGTACTATGTTCTTTGTGTTTCACTGTTGCAGTCATTACATTTGGGTATATTCCCAAAGCTATGGTTGGGAGGAGGAGTTTAGATAGCATTAGGGCCAGCTATAAGGCCCTGCAAGACTGTAGTGGCAAAGCCAGCTCTGGATTTAGAGAAAATTGGCAAATGATAATGCTTGGTGAAAGTATGTACAGAACTCCAGGTGGCAGCTTCTAGGATGTCCCTGGTAGGAACGCCTCTGATAAAGGCTGTAGAAGTAGATGTAGCCCTGGTGGAGTGAGGTCTGATCCCCTGGGGGATAGGTTTTCCATGGTGATTATAGCAGAAATAAATGCAATGGCTTATCCATTTAGAAATGGTTTGTTTTGAAATAGCCTTCCCCTCTGCCCTTGCAGCAAATGCTACCAACAGTTGTTCAGATTTTCTATGAGGTTTAGTCCTGTCCAAGTAGAATCTAAGTTGTCTGTACACAACCAAGGAATGCAGACAGGAGCGGCCTTAGGTCAACTGGTACCCTAGGCAAAAGGGCACCATGGCACCCCCCAGCACACCACCCAGTACCCCATCCTGGTCTACCTACACCAAATAAATACTGGAAAAGTGCCCCTACTAAAGCGGTGCCCTAGGTGGCCACCTAGTTTGCCTATGCCTAAGGCCGGCTATGAATGCAGAATCAGTTTCCCTTTGTTCTGTGGATTAGGAAAGAAGGTTGGCAAATGAATGGACTGATTAAGAGCCACACTGGATACCACCTTGGGCATGAAGGATGGATTGGTTCTGAGGGACACCCTGTCTGCATGAAAGATGATGACAGGCTCCACTACCATAAGGGCCTGTAATTCAGATACCCTTCTAGCTGAAGTGATTGCTAAAAGGAAAGCTGTTTTCCAAGAAAGAAATTTTAAGCCTGCAGTAGCAGCTGGCTCGAAAGTATGTAGAGCGAGTTTCTCCAATACAAAGTTAAGGTCCCAGGCTGAGGTTGGAGCTCTCCTGGGTAGTCTTAACATTTTGGCCCCTCTGAGGAACTGCTTGAGCAGTGGAAGAGAGAAGAGGGGAGGTTCTGTGTTATAATGAGCTGAAATGGCTGAGGCATGAAGTTTTACTGAGGAAAAAGACAGGCCCTTGTGAAGCATCTCGGTTAAATCTGAGGTAAATTGGGCACTGCTGTGCTCATCCCTTGAGAATGGTTCCAGGCACAGAATCTTTTCCATTTTTCAGCATAAGATTTGCTAGTACTAGGCCTCCTTGCCTCTAAAATGACATCCATCACTGGTTTACTGAGGGATGGTAAAGGAGAGCTTAGGTAATTAGCCGGGCTGCTAGGTTCCGTGTTTGAAGCTGAGGGTGCAGAATCTGGTTCTCCTGCTGAGACAGCAGGGTAGGAGTGTGAGGCAGGTGCCATGGGGCTAACATCACTGCGCAGGAGGGGGTTACCAGTGTTGGCGTGGCCAGGCTGGTGCAATCAAAATCATCATTGGTTTGTCTTGTTTGATCTTTAGTAGCACTTTGGAGAGCAGAGGCAGAAGAGGAAAGGCATAAACTGATTTGGTGTTTTCCAGCTGAAGGACAGAGCATCCACCTTCCAAGCTTGTCTGTGGGGAGTCCTTGCACAAATTTTTTCCAATTGATAGTTCTGGTGGGAGGCAAACAGGTCTATATCTGGACTCCCCCATTTGCTTGTCAACATGTTGAAAATCCCTGGTTCCAGTTTCCACTCGTGTGGGTCCATGAGGGTTCTGCTTAGTCCATCTGCCAGTGTATTTAGTTTTCCTGGCAGGAATTGAGCTTGTAGATGCACTTGGTAGCTTAAGGCTGTGTTCCACAATGCCATGGCTAGTCTGCAGAGGGGGTAAGAATGTGTACCCCCCCTGTTTGTTTATGTAGTACATAACAGTGGTGTTGTCCGTCTTTACCATTAATTGTCTTGGAAGAATGTGGTCCTTGAAGGCTGTCAGAGCATTGTGTACAGCTAACATTTCTTTATGATTGATGTGAAGATGCATTTGAATTGGGTTCCATTTGCCTTGAAAGCATTTCCCTGCCAGGTGCGCCCCCCCCCATGCATAGTCTGATGTGTCTATTAGGGTTTGGGCGGCAGGGGGTAGTGTGTATGGTAGTCCCTTGTTTTGGTGGCAGGCCTCTGCCCACCAAAGTAACTCTAGGCGTAGACAAGGAATGATAGGAATCATTGCTTCTAGATCCAGAGAATGTTGACACCATAGGCTTTTTAGATACCATTGTAGTTTCCTCATATGCAGTCTTGCATATGGAATTAGAAGAATGCAGGAGGCCACGAACCCCAAGGCTTGTAGTATTTGCCTAGCAGATATAGCAGGGGTTTTGTGACCACTTGTCTGAAGCAGGTTGTCAAGTGAATTTGTTTCTCTAGCATGAGGAAAGCCATCTGGGAAGTTGTATTCAAGCTTGCTCCCAGGAATATAATTTGTTGACAGGGTACCAGGTGTGATTTCTTTTCATTTATGGTGTACTCCAGATAAGTTAGCACCCTCTGTGCAAAAGCCAGATGATTCAAACGTATGTCCTGGTTTTCTGCCTGAATTAGACAATCGTCCAGGTATTGGTATATTTGAACATTTCTTTGCCTGCAAAATGCAATGACTGGAGCTAGGCACTTTGTGAATACCCTGGGCGCAGGAGAGGAGCCAAAGGGCAGTGCAGAGAACTGAGAGTGCGTGTAGCCTGCTTTGAAGCGTAGGTATCTTCTGCAATACTCCCTGATTGGGATTTTCAGGTACGCTTCCTTTAAATTTAGTGTTGCCAACCAGGCATCTTTGCTTAGCATAGGAAGCAACTGGTGAAGAGTCAGCATCTTGAATTTTGGAATCAACAAAAAGGTGTTTAGAGTAGGCAGGTCCAGGATAGGACGCCATGAATTGTCTTTTCTGGGTATCAGGAAAAATCTCGAGTAGAAACCTTGTCCCTTTTTCTCTTCTGGTACCAAATGAATAGCCCCTATGCTTAAGAGAGAAAATACTTGCTTTTGGGCCTCTGCCCACTGATTTGGAGGTAGATCCGGCCAACTGCTTGGAGTTGGTAACATGTGGAAGTGAAATCTGTATCTTTTGGACACTATATTTAAAACCCATATGTCCTGGGTAATGAGTCCCCAGTTCTCTGCATGAAGTGCAATCTTTCCCCCCAACGGGGCAGTCAGTTGAGAAATGCCTGGAAGTTTTAAAAAGAAGTCATTGACAGTTTAACATAGGGGGGGGGGGAGTTATATTACTCCCAAATTTGGAAGTGGGGGCCCCTCCCACTGCTTAGTCCTGTGCATCCCCTGGGGCTGAAGCCTGAGTGCTCTGCTGGATCTGGGTTTGGACTGAGAAGGTCTGGAAGAGGCAGGAAAGGACCAATTCTTAGAAGGCCAATGCCTACTAAATCTTGGAGGTTGTACTTGTAAAAAATCTTTAACCGTTTGCATAGATGTAGCTTTTTCTTCCATCTTAAGAACTTCTTCTGCCTTATTGCCAAACGGGTGGCCCTGATTTAAGGGAGCATCCAGTAATTTCGCTATAACATAATCTGGCAAGGATTACTCTAAGCCAAGCATGCCTTCTAAGTACAGACCCAGTTACCGCAGCTCTGCAAGATGCCTCTAGTGAATCAAAACCACACTGCAATGTATGTTTACCAACTTTTTTAGCAGAATGCATAAAAAATCTTGTAAATCCTTATTTTCAGCACTACCAGGAGTCAACATCATTTTCTGTTAAAGCAATCCAATAATATGCAGCAGATACTTTAACATATGAAACTGGCAATTCAAGGCCCTAATGGCCAAAGTTGCAGAAGTGTATACCTTCTTACCCCATCTATCCAGAAACCTGGAGTCTCTATCAGAGGGGGTAGGATTTTTGGCAGTAGTAGCTTTAATGCCCTTGGGTCGATGTGAAATGGTTTCAGGATCTGCAGTAGGAATTTTGAAAAGGAACTTGTGAGAGTCAGGAACCCTGTAATATCTATCAGGTTTTCTGGAAGCAGGAGGTAGAGAGTCAGGGGCCATGCTAGATTCCAAAAAGACATCATTAACAATGTTCAGTACAAGAGGTATAGCTAAAGGCCTGTGCTGGGCAGGAGTAAGAAATCCCTAAGCCTCTTTGTAGAATCAGAGAAATCCTGACTTTCCCAATGAAAAAGCCTCCTGGGAGTATGCAAGTTTTCATCAAAAAGAGAAATCCTCTGGGGAGGGCAGCAGACGGAATAGAGTCCTCAGCATCAGAATCCTCATAGGTAGATAAGGGTAAATCCTGGTCATTAGAGGAAACAGAAATTTCAGAATCCTGGTCAGAAGTATCCATAAGCAAACTCAGTCCTAGGTCTCGGAGAGGGAAGGTTGGCTTCCCCTGATTAAAGTAATAAGGTCTTCAGTCATTCTTATCATTTGTTCTTTAGGCATACAGGCCTAACCATGCGGTCTGGGTGTCAGTTTTTTAGGCATGGTTCGAGTTTTAGGCCTTGAAGAAGATGGCGCCGGTTTAATATGCAAGTAAGTAGGCCTGAATACACCCTCAGAAGCCGGTGCGGCACAGCGGTTCAGGACCCATCCAAGGTAGAGACATCCGCAGGTTCCACAGTTGAAGCATCTTGCAGCATACCGGACTCCGAATGGGTCTCAGTAGAGGCCTGCGAATCTGAAGTAGCAGGTATCAGGGGCTGTGAAAGCACCTCACTGAGTACCGGCGAACTGGGCGGCCTGTCTCTGTCTTTATGTTTCTTCAGAATGTTGGTAGTCGGATGGCTTAATGAAGGCATATCGGGATAATTGAACCGAGCACCAAAAAATTTAGAAGCGCAAATATACCGACGACGGATAGTTCGTGGTTTAAATAAGGCACAAAACCGACAGCGAGGTACATTGTGGTCAAGGCCTAGGCAAGGAATACAGTACAAATGAAAATCTTTATGAGGTATTTGCTTTCCATAAAGAATGCAATTATTAACTTTTATTGACATCGGTTTAGAGCAAGAAAAAGTTTCCCCAATGGGGTACTTCACTTTTAGTTGAAGATTACGGTTCTGAAACTCGAAAACGAAAATTTTCGGAGTCGGGCAACCGGCATTTGGGAACTGCTTCTGCTTCGGGCACCGCACGGCAAGAAAGACTGATGTAATGACGTCGGCTGCATGTTTTATACCCCTGACTACCTGACGTCACGGAAGAGGAGACAGCAACCGACGCAGGACCCAAGACTTTGATAATCAGGCCAACTGAGGGCTACCTGCAAGCAGATAACCCAAATGTAATGACCGCAACAGTGAAACACAAAGAACATCTGGACTCCTCCTCTAAAAAGAGAAAAAAAAGAATAGACAATGTGGGTGCTGAGAAAGGGTCAATATTCTCCTTTGAAGCCCAAACAAAAAAACTTTTCTGCTTGCTGCTTTAGATCCTTCGAGTGGAAGCTCTTTGAGAAGCCAAGATTATGTCATGTATGGAAGGGGCGAGCCTGGACTTTCTTACAACAGCTGGAAGTGAAGGAAACCATGTGGTAAATTTTAGGGTATGGAGATTGGGGGGTTGGAAGCCTGACAGATAAGTTATGAGATCCTGTTTGGGATCCAGTATCCAAGGTTGACACCTGAGGTGAGACCAAACAAAGGGGAACCATACCTGAGGAGGCCAGAAAGGGGCAATGAGGAATGAGCTCTACAACCTGCTGGCTTTCTGTAGAATTTCAGCGTCAGCAGGAGAGGAGGATAAGCATAAGAGAGACCTAGGGGCCAGTCTTGGACTACAGAATCCCTAGGTGACTCCCCCTTGGGGGGATAGGACCAAAATATTTGTTGCACTTGTAGTTCAGGGGAGAGGCAAAAAGGTCACAACAACGTTGACCCCAACAGCTAAAAATCTTGTTTGCTACGGACTGGTTGAGGTGGTTGAGGAACCAATCAGAACAGATCTGCTGAGTCCGTCCACTAGAAATGTTGGTTCCCCAAGAATGTGAGTTGCAATTAGAAAGCAGTCTGAATATATCATCCATTCCTAAACTCTCATGGCCTCCCTCCACAACAGCTAGGAACAGGTCCCTTCCTTGTTTGTTGATGTAACAGACTACTATCGTGTGTGAGAACTGCAATCATCCCCAGAGGGAGAACATTCTGAAAGGCTTGCAATGTTAGAACTGCTCTCATCTCTAGGACATAGACATGCAATTTGGTGTCGGAGGACGACCACATGCCTTGGACCATCTTTCCTAGGTAATTCCCCCACACCCACCAAAAATACAAGTGTCTGTGTTCACTATGACTATCAAAAGGAGAAGAGAAAAAGGCGTGCCCAGAGATAGGTCATTTGATTGCATCCACCACTGTGGATGATTCCTGCAGATCGCAGACAGTTTTATGAGAGCTGATAGCAGATGGTAAACACTGGACCATTGAACAGCTATGGTCCACTGAAGAACCCTCATAAAGAACCTTGTTAAGGGGACAAGAATGACTGCAGCTGCCACTGACCTCAGAGCCCATAGAACCATCCTTGCTGGTGGAGAATGATCTAAAGTCCTGAACCTGTTGTCTTACAGATACTATGTGATGCATCAGTAGCAAAGCCATTTGTGTTGCTGTTTCCAATTGTGTTCCTATGAATTCTAGGTTCTGAACAGGAGGGTCTATATTACGTGATCGAAGGTCAAGTTAAATCGAATAACTAAACGTTAATCGCTAAATAGTGAAGACCCAAAAGAGTGAACAGCAGTTTCCACACAGGGAAACAATACCGTTGTCCTACATAAAAAAAAAAAAAAAACTATGAACACAAATGAAGTGGAGGGCTGTGTCCTCCACATCCCCTAACTAAACATATCAACTCTGAGATAGTTCCACATTGAAGAAACTACAAAATCCGCACAACGGCCAAATGACTTGTTTCCCTGAGTGGAAACTGCCTTTCGTGGTTTTGGGTCTTCGATATTTAGTGATAGACGTTTAGTTATTCGATTAACTAAACATTCGATCATGTAATACAGACCTGAACAGGAGTCGTATTTGATTTTGCCAGATTTATCATATTGCCCAGGTGGTTGAAGATCTTCACTAGATAATCCCTGTAATACAGCAGCCGATGCCTTGTTGGTGCAGTAAGGAACCAATCACCTAGGTAGGGAAACACCTGGAATCCTTTTAGCCTCAGGTGAGCAGCTACAACTGCCAAACATTTGGTAAACACCTGGGGGGAGGGGGTGCTGTGGAGAGTCCAAAGGGCAGTGCTCTGAACTGGTAATTACTGGCTCCCAACCAAAATTGCAACTGTCTTCTGGAATGCCTGTCAATTTTGATATGATAGTATGCATCCTGAAGATCCACAGAGCACATCCAATTATCCTTGTGTAAAAGTGGCAGAATGGACTGTACCAAAACCATTTGGAACTTTGACTTCTTGACGAACTGATTCAAATTACTGAGGTCCAGAATAGATCTCGGGTCTCCTGTCTTCTTTGGCACTAAAAAGAAGGGATAACAAGTTCTGAATCCTATTTGTTAAGTCAGAACGTCTTGGATGACTCTTTTATAGAAGTTGTTGAACTTCTCTAATTGTGTACTCCCTCTGACTGGGTGGTATGTCGGGGAGTTTCCTCCTGGGGCTTGGAGGTGACAGGAAAAAGGGAATGGAATAACCACTGGATATTATGCTTATCACCCAGACGTTGTTTGTTATATCTGTCCAGGCATATAGGTGCAAAGATAAGGCAAACCCCGACTGCCTCCAAAGATGAACAGTCAGGCAATGCTTCAGGAGTGCTGTTAGGGCTTGTCGGGAAAGGGCTCCCCCTGAAACCCTGAATTTGCACACCACCCCAACTTCTACAGCAGCATCTGTTGTTGAGACTTCCCTCTCTGCCTCTGGAGGAGGCATCTCCGCGTGGGTCCTGGAAAGATCCCGGAGACTTCCGAAATTAATTTTCTTCCCTCCTTGCTGATTCCTAGAAAAGATCCTCTGAGATGTGGAAAATTTGATCCCCATGGCAGACAAGGTCTTTCCTTCTTCTTAGCTGTGGGTTAGTGTGTCTGACAGATGGTCCAAACAAAGGAAGCATTAATAAAAGCCACCTTGAAGGGTTCAGCAAAGTTACAAAGACACATCCAGACATGTCTCCTGATGACTATCACTACACCAGCTGCTCGTGAGGTGCCTTCCGCCATATGTGAAATCAACCTCACTGAGGAATTTGCAATGGAAAGAGTAGCCAGTTGGGGAGAAGCCTTTTTCAAATCCTCCTCCAAAATGGTCTTAACAAGAGAGTTGGTTAATTTGTTAACCAACTCTCTGCAATCAGGTGAAGTGCGCCAAATAGTTCAAAGACCTCAGTGCGAAAGTAGCGGAGGCGTAAATCAGCCTTCCACTGGTGGCCAACGCCCTAGACTCCTTTTTTGAAAGATAGACAGTGGAGCTTTGTTCAAATAGCTCCTTTTTTGTGGATGCTGCAACAATGGCACCTACTAGAATGCCTTTACTCCAATGCAGATCCTCAGAAGGTGGACTAAGGAACCTGTCAGGGTGCACAGGAATACGCTCGACTGTGTCTAGTTCCTTCCAGGCCTGGCAGGAAGCTAAATCTATCAGCTCATCTGCCAGGGGAGTCACCCGGAAAATAGATGGGCCTGCCGTGAAAGCATCCAGGAACACCAACTCCTCAAGAGGAGACTGGGTGGACCAGCCACCTTTCTGTCTGAGAAGTTCTAAGATGTCTCTGAAGGAAATATCATCAGGTGGTGATCGGGGAGATGCTTCTCCCACATCGAAATCAGTGTCATCTGTGAGGGACTCCATGGGGAGTCTGTGTTCCTCCTCTTACGCTTTTTCTTTTGAGGGACCTCCTCAACGGGGTGTTCCGGGGGCGGTATCGGAAGAAGGGGGGACTCCCTGACGGGAAGCAGTCTGGAGGCTCCTTGGGGCAGACTGACCTAGGGCAGGAGTGATGGGCTCAGTGCTTAGCTCCAACAAAGGACAGACCTAGGTGTGAGGAGATGGTACTCTGATCCTAGAGAAAGCCCTTTTTAACAACCCAGATGTCCAACAGACCATGGAAGACAGTCTCCCTTTTCTGTGAAAGCTGAAGTTACTGGATGGGAAACAGAGCAGAGCAAACCATGGATCTGAAGCCTCCAGACAGAAACAGACCAGAGCTGTCGAAGTCCAAAGCCCCAAGGGTAAGCAATGCATCGGACAAAGTGGGAGCCAAAGGCAACCCGCTACAGTAGGCGCAGACATCTCTGATCCAGGACCTTCTCTGATGAGACAAAAATTGATCAGGGCTTGTCAGGGACATGGAGTCGAGGAAGGTAGCTTCCTCAGATCAAACACTGACTCTCTCTGGTATCCAAGATACTGGGCATCCAAAGCGAAGGGTCGGATCAGAAAAATAGCCTGCAATGTAGGTGAAGGAGCATTCATGGATCCAAGATGGGACGGAGATGGCAAGATTCCCATCTGAATCTGCCCCTGAGGAACCTTCACATCATCCTGTCCATATTGACTTCTGTTAAGCTTCGGGAAGACCTGGAAGATGATGCCAAGGAAGCATGTCTGGGTTTTGCTGGAGTCTGAAGAACCTTGATGGGAAAAGTGGGAGAAAAGGTTCCAAATGGAAGACTGGTGTATGGTTCCCAAGTGTCAGATCTGAAGCCTTGGGATCCAAAGAAGGGGTACCTGGAATAGTGAAGCCTGAAATAAAGTACAGTTGTGTACACTTACCATAAATGTAGAAGTTCGAGTGTATTCACTGTTGCAGTCATTACATTTGGGGTAATCTGCTGGCAGGTTGCCCTCAGTTGGCCTGAATAACAAAGTCTTGGGTCCTAAGTCAATTGCTGTCTCCTCTTCCATGACGTCAGGTCGTCAGGGGTATAAAACATGCAACCAACACCATTTTATTCATTTTTTCTTGCCCCAGATGTCAGGTGGCCCCCAAATGGGGAGCAAATATATATATATATAAATAAACAGCAAATAAATAAATGCACCTTTAGAAACAAACTTTACCTTCAACTAAAAGCAAATACACCACAAAGGCTTTTGAGTATAGTGGAGGAAAGAAAAGGTATAGAAAGGGGGATGGCAGGTAGGTAACCCGGACTGCAACAGTGAATACACTCAAACATCTACATTTATGGTAAGTGTACACAACTGTACTATGTTCTTCGTGTTTCATTGTTGCAATCATTACATTTGGGTAGAATCCCAAAGCTATGGATTTGAGGATGGAACTAAACAGCATTAGGAGCGGCTATAAGGCCCTGCAGGACTGCAGTGGCAAAGCCTGCACTGGATTTGGAGAAGAGGTAAATGATTATGCTTTGTGAAGGTATGAACAGAGCTCCAAGTAGCAGCTTCTAGAACGTCTTTGGTTGGGACCCCTCTGAGAAAAGCTGCTGAGGTAGAGGCAGCCCTGGTGGAATGTGATCTGATCCCCTTGGGCACAGGTTTACCATGGTGCAAATAGCAGAAACAAATGCAGTGGCTTATCCACTTAGAAATTGTCTGCTTTGATATAGCCTTCCCCTCTGATCCTGCAGCAAATGCTGCTCAGACTTTGTTAGGGATTTGGTCCTGTCAAAGTAGAATCTTAGTTGTCTGTGTACATCCAATAAATGCAGAATCTGCTCCCCCTTGTTCTGCGGATTTGGGTAAAATGTTGGCACGTGAATGGTCTAGTTATGAGCCACACTGGATACCACCTTAAGCATAAAAAAAGGATTGGTCCTGAAGGACACCCTGTCCGAGTAAAATATAATAAAAGGCTCCACTGCCATGAGAGCCTGTAGTTCTGAAACCCTTCTTGCTGAAGTGATTGCCAAGAGAAAAACTGTTTTCCAAGATAGAAATTTTATATCCGCAGTAGCTGCTGGTTCAAAAGGAGGCAGGGTGAGTTTTTCCAGCATAAAATTGAGGTCCCATGCAGGAGTTGGTGTCTTCTGGGAGGCCTTAACTTTTTGGCCCCTCTAAGATACTGTTTAAACAGAGGATGAGAAAAGAGGGGAGGCTCTGTGTTATAATGAGCTGAGATGGCAGGTGCATAGATTTTTATTGAAGAAAAAGATAGGCCCTTGTGAAGCATCTCAGTCAAATATTGTAAAATCTGAGGAATATTGGGCTTTGCTGTGTCTATTCCTGGTGTTTGGTTCCAAGCACAGTATCTCTTCCATTCATCAGCATAAGATTTTCTAGTACTAGGCCTTCTGGCTTCCAAAATGACATCCATCACAGATTTACTGAGAGGTGTTGTTTGAATAATTAGTTGATTAGCCATGCTGCAAGATTCAGAGTTTGGAGCTGAGTGTGCAGAATTAGATAGTTCTGCTGAGACAGTAGATGAGGTATTTGAGGCAAGTACCATGGAGGAAGGTGAGACATATTCCTTAGAAGTGGGTACCAGTGCTGGCGAGGCCAGTCCGGAGCAATTAGGATCATTTTTGTTTTTTCCTGTCTGACTTTTAGTAAGACCTTGGAGAGTAGAGGCAGAGGGGGAAAGGCATAGACTGACAGGTGTTTCCAGCTGAAGGATAGGGCATCCACTTTCCATGCTTTTTTGTGATGAGTTCTTGTGCAGACTTTGTCCAACTGATAATTTTGGGGAGAAGCAAATAGATCTATCTCTGGGCACCCCCATTTCTGTGTTAACATGCTGAAGATTTGTGGATCCAGTTTCCATTCGTGCGGGTCCATAAGATTTCTGCTTAGGTCATCTGCCAGAGTATTTTACTTTCCTGGCAGGAACTGAGCTTGAAGATGTATTTGGTAAGTCAAGGCTGTGTTCCACAAGGCCATGGCTAGTCTGCAAAGGGGGTAGGAATGTGTACCCCACTGCTTGTTTATGTACCACATAACTGTGGTGTTGTCCGTCTCTATCAGTAGTTGTCCTGGATGAAGCAAGTCCTTGAAGGCTGTCAGAGCATTCTGAACAGCTAGCATCTCTTTCTGGTTGATATGCAGATGCATTTGGTTTGGGCTCCATTTGCACTGAATGCATCTCCCTGCCAACTGGGCCCGCCAAGCATAGTCTGATGCGTCTGTAGTTAGGGTTTGGGTGGCAGGGGGTAGAGTGAATGTCAGTCCCTGGTTTTGGTGACATGTCTCTGCCCACCAAAGAAACTCCTGTTGTAGACAGGGAATGAGAGGAATCATTGTTTCCAGACTGTGACAATGTTGACTCCATAAACTTTTTAGGTACCATTGAAGTTTCCTCATATGCAGTCTTGCATATGGAATTAGTAGGATGCTATGAACCCCAAAGCCTGCAGAATTTGTCTTGCAAATAACTGGGTTTTTGTTGCCATTTGTTTGAAGTATGTTGTCAGTTGCCTTTGTTTGTCTGGCGTGAGGTAAGCCATCTGGACAGTTGTATTCAAGCTTGCACCCAGGAATGTAATTATTTGAGAGGGTACCAGTTGTGATTTCTTTTTGTTTATGGTGTACCCTAGGCATGCTAGAAGCCTTTTTACAAACGCCAGATGTTGAAAAAGAGTGTCCTTGTCCTCTGCTTGAATGAGACAATTGCCCAGATAAGGATAAATTTGAATGCTTCTTTGTCTGCAGAATGCAATTACTGGTGCCAGCCACTTTGTAAAGACCCTGGGCGCAGTAGATAATCCAAAGGGCAGTGCAGAGAATTGGTAATGCAAAAAGCCTGCTTTGAAGTGAAGGTATCTTCTGTATGATTCCCTTACTGGGACATGCAGGTATGCCTCTTTTAAGTCTAGAGTTACTAACCAAGTATTCCTGCCTAGCATAGGCAGTAGCTGTTGTAAAGTCAGCATTTTGAATTTTGGAATGTCCAGGAATGTGTTTAAAATCGATAAGTCCAGTATTGGACGCCATGAATTGTCTTTTCTGGGTACCAGGAAAAGTCTTGAATAAAAAACCTTGTCCTTTTTCCTTTTCTGGTACTGGCTGAATAGCCCCCATATCCATGAGGGACATGACTTGTTTCTGGGCCTCTGCCCACTGGTTTTGTGGCAGATCCGGCCATCCATTTGGAATTGGAAAAGTATGGAAATTATATCTGTACCCCTGGGATACTATGTTTAATACCCACTTGTCCTGGGTAATTAACTGCCAATTTTGAGCATGAAGTGCTAGTTTTCCCCCCCAAGGGGGCTGCCAAAAGTTAAGTGCTTGGTGATGGTAGAGGAAAGTCATTGAGACTGCTTACTGTAGGGATTGTGCTTGGTTTCATCCTGATTTGGAGGTGGACGCACCCCATTGCTTTGACATGTAAGAACCCTGTGATTGGTATCTGAGCCTTTTGAGCGCCTGGATTTGCCCTGAGTGGCTCTGTTGGACACAAGAAAGGATGAATTTTTAGAAGGCCAGTGCCTACTGAACCTGGGTGGCTGCACTTGCAAGAAATCTTTTACAGTTTGCATAGATTTAGCTTTGTCTTCCATTTTCTTTAAAACCTCTTCTGCCTTATTACCAAACAGAGCATCATGCTGCAAAGGGGCATCCAACAATTTAGCTTTAACATGATCAGGCAGATTTTGCTCCTTGAGCCAGGCATGCCTTCTAATCACAGATCCAGTAATGGCGGCCCCCACAAGAGGCCTCCAAGGAATCAAAACCACACTGCAAAGTATGCTTTCCAACCTGTTCTGCTGAATGCAACAATTCCTGTAACTCTTTATTTTCCACACAATCAGAAATCAACATAATTTTCTGTTTCAATAAGCCCATAACATGCTGTTGATATTTAAGCATATGAAACTGGCAGTTTAAAGCCCTAACTGCCAAGGTTGCAGACGTATAAACCTTCTTACCCCATCTATCCAGCACCCTGGAATCTCTATCAGAAGGGGTAGGATTTTTGGCTGTAGAGGCCTTTACACCCTTGGGACCCTGAGAGATAGTCTCAGGATCAGCAGCAGGGGGGGGGGTTTGGTAACCCCTGATCAAGGTAATTAAATCCTCAGCCATTTTGATCATCTGCTTTTTAGGCATAGGGGCCTGAGCATGTGGCTCATGCGTCAGTTTTTTTAGACAGAAGTTGTTTTTGACCTTGTTTTTTTTGCTGGCGTCCATTTAATATAAAAATGTTGAGGCCTGAAAACACCCTCAGAAGCCAGTGCCTGCTCAGCGGCTCCGGACCCATGCAAGGGAGAGACATCCATGGGTTCAATACTCTGAGAATCTCGTGGAATACCAGACTCCGAATGGGTCTCGGTAGAGGCCTGGGACTCAAAAGTAGTGGGTAACAGGGGCTGCAAAATTGCCTCACTGAGTACCGGCGAACCGGCGACTGGCTTAGGAGAAGTTTCGTCGTCGGTTTTGGACCTCGGTCTGTCTCTGTCTTTTTCTTTGTGTTTTTTATGAGCTCCTGTAGTCAGACTGCTAACAGACGACATTTCAGGATAATTAAATCTTGAACCAAAATATTTAGAAGCAAAAATATACCGACACTTAATAGTGCGTTGGTTAAATCTAGCACAAAACTGACAGCAAGGCACGTTGTGATCTGGGCCTAGGCAAGGAATACAGTACAAATGAAAATACTTATGAGGTATTTGCTTCCCACATGTAATGCAATTAACTTTTACTGACATCGGTAAGGTGCAAGAAAAAGTTTCCCCAACGGGGTACTTAGCTTTAGTTTGAAGACTTTGGTTCTGAAACTCGAATATGAAAATTTCAGGAGTCGGCCGACCAGCACTTGCGAACTGCTTCTGCTTTGGGCACCGCGTGGCAAGAAAAACTGAATAAAATGGCGTTGGCTGCATGTTTTATACCCCTGACGTCATGGAAGAGAAGACAGCAACCGACGCAGGACCCAAGACTTTGTTATTCAGGCCGACTGAGAGCAACCGGCCAGCAGATTACCCCAAATGTAATGACTGCAACAGTGAAACACGAAGAACATCTATAATTCCTTCTGGATCCACAGAGGGCCTAGGATTCGAAGACAATTGGATCTGAGTGTGGCTTAGAAATGCTGGGAGTCAAGGATGACAGAACTGAGGTAATCTTCTGATCCGATGACTTCTTAGTGGTGCTCGGATCTAGGGTAGTCAGATCCAAGACTTTAGGTCTCTTCTGATCAGGCTCCGACGACTCCCTCGGAAAAGCAGAGAGGGATTATTTGGTCCTAAGCAATACATGCACACACCCAAAAGGTTAATGGACATTAAATTTGTTGTAGTAGTGTTGAATTACTATCTCTAACTTCTACTTAAACCTAAAACTTTTTTGTTTTTGTTTTCCCTGAATGAAGTTATATAAAACATCTCATCTCCCAATCCAAAAATTGCTTGAGACTGGAACCACAACTGGATGCAACACATGGCAAACAAGATCTGAGAAGTTGGGGAAAGTATGGTGCATTATGGGAAGAGGGAGGAGCTTAAGACTCTGACCCCTAAGTCTTGGAAAAGCATCAGTCGGATCAGAGACCCATAAGTGAAGGATGAAAAGGACAACAGATTACTTTTATTTTCAGAATTTGAAAGATGAACTGCAGCTGTTTTTTTTGGGAAACTGGGAAAATTACATTGAGCATTTGTTTTCTAACTGATGGATGTACCCACTTCTTATAATGTATAGCACCCATTGGCCCAGAGTAATTTGATCACATCTTTTTACAAAGGATAACTGTTAACCAAGGTATGAAGAGGGGAACAGGATAGGAACAGGGGAAAGAGAGGGAAGAGTGGTTAGGGAGGCTGTAGCAGCCTGGTTGAGTTACAGCTATTCTCTCTGGAAATCCCTGATTTGAGGGACCATTCTAGGCTTCTAGCTGGGTTTTGCCTGAGGCTGTAAGGCCAGGTCTTGTCAAGAAGATTTCTGGTATAACTGGCACACAGGTCTGAAATATCTGTGTATGTGAATGGTTTTACTCTTTTCCTCCACTTTCTTATACATCTCACCAACTGGGTGTCCAAACAGGAGATCCTTACCTAATGGGCATTCAGATCTCCATTTTCACACTGACTGGCAGGGCATGGTCCTTAGCCAACTAAGTCTCCTAATGACTAGCCCCTTAAATGCTGTTCTCCATAATGCATCAACAGCATAACTATATTTTTTGTGTGCTTAGCAACTTGGAAAAATAGTTTACATACATCATGTGATCCTCATCTCGGGTCCTAATCTTCAGTGCCCTCTACCTTAGTCTTCATTTTGCTTCAACAAGACTTGCTGATAATGCATCTAGTGCTGGCAGTTAAAGCTCTGAAGGAAAGGGTAGCAGCAGCACATACCATCTTACCAAATCTTTCAAAAGTTCTAATCTCTTTGTCATTTGTGAAATGACTCCTGGTAGGAGCAGATTGCTCCCTTGCCAAGATTCACGGATACATAGTAATCAGACAGAGTTACTATACAGGGAACTGCGAAAAGCTTTTGACTTCAAACATATGCAGGACTTGTTAGTAGCAGGGGAAAAGGAGTTAGCTCAAATTATGTAAATTTAAAACATCTTCCAGGGTGTCCAGCACTAGGGAGGATCTACTAATTGCCTAGGCTCAGGGAGACCCACTAAATTCCTGTACCTCTCTCTCTTTTTTTTTAACATCTTTATTAAATTATTAAGACAGACATATGTAGACATAGATTAAAGAAAAGCAAATAAACCATATTTTTCCATTTACATACATTACATATATTTTCTCTAACACCGGTCATTCAGTTCAACACTACATAAAATGTTCAATTCCTGCCCTCCCTCTGAATATTATTCTGCATGTATTATTCCCACAACTTCCATTTCCATTTAAGATTTCTCTTCCAGCTTTCTTTTTTCCCCTACTCTTTCTCTCTCTTTTACAATATCCACGAAGTTTAATATAGGTGTTTCAGATTTTGATTTCCATTTTTTAGTAATTGCTTTTTTGGTAGCCAGCAGAATTCAACTTAATAAAGGCATACCTGTGTCTAGGCAATTCAGATCCTGGGTCCCATCTCAAAAGAATCATTTCCTTAGTTATATCCATTTCTCCTAGAATATTTCTGACAGTGTACTCTGCAAGGAATTTTTAAAATCTGCCAACTCATTACACTTCCAAAACATATGTTATCACTTCTCTTTCTTCGCCCTCACACCTGCAACATTTCCTAGCTACCCGAGGAATAATTCTATGAAGTCTGCTAGGGGCATAACAATGCATAGTGTGTATTGCAAGCACTTTCAAGCAAAAATCCTGACCATTCTGGACTTAGTTGTATACTCTGGAGCCATACACGTCCTCTCATTGTTCCCTTACAAATTGCTTTTCCAGCCTCTCTTCCCAATCTTTTCTGCCCTCCTCTGATTCTTATAATTATCATGCAGTACTTTATACACCCTACTAATGAACCATTTTTAACAGCAGTTTCAGTTCTAGATTTGTTTAGAAACTCTATCAGAGCAGGTCTTTCACTTGGGACTCCAATGTCCCTTTCTCTTTGCCTATACTGTAATATCAGTCCCTGGCAGGGATGGCAGTTTCTAGTCTCCATTATAAACTTGTCCTCTTACCACTCTGTTACCTCTCCCCCTCTATTTTTGCTACCAATACATTGGCTCCTTTGCCAGTTTTCTCCAGTAGATTGCAGCCCACTTTTGCCTACTTTCTGTACCCCTACCTGAATCCCTCCCTATAGCCAAAATTTCATTTCTCCATTCCAATGTTGGCTTAGTTATTAGATTACTTTCTGCAAATTTGTCATTCTTAAATATCTGCATCCAAAATCCCACTCTCTATTTCTGGAACCTACCACTACATCAATCATCCTTTTAGACTTAGAATTATAACCTTCTGCTTGTGTTTTGTATGCAAGCCTTAACTGTGTAGCTCTAACATCGCTCTTCAAATCAGGTAATCCTAAACCACCTTGTTCTGTTTTAACAGCAACTTAACCCACTTTATTCTCACCCTCTTTCCCTCTCAGATATATTCCTTCAACTCTGTTATCATTCACAAATTCTCCCCTGGTTGATAAAAACATGCCTGACCTGTACATAAACTTAGAGAGATTAAAAGCATTTTCATTGCTTGTATCTTACTATCTAAATTCATAAACATGAGCTTCCAGTTTCTCAGTTTTGTATCATCTTTTTAGTCTCTTCCCACATACCCTTAGATGCTATAACAGAAACTTTTTTAATCTGTACTCCTAAATACTTCATCTTATTGTGTCCCTAAAAATATGGGTATTGTTGAATTGGTTTGTGATTGGGTAAATAATTTACGACCATAGTCTGTGTTTTATCTTCATTAATTTTATACCCCGAAAAGTACTGAAGCTATCTCAAAATGTTCCGCAGCACTGAGATGTCATTTTTTTGACTTAAGAAAAATAACATCTGCAAATCAAGCCAAATTTATCTTGATTACCATACAATTATCTAACCTGATTGTTAGCTACAGCGATTCCTATTTGCTAAGTCTTGGGATACTTAACTTTTTCAAAAGTGCTTTCAGCTCTCTCTCATCCATATTTCCTTACTCCTCTGCTCTATTCAAAGTTTCACAAAACTGCCAAAATATCTCTATTATCTCTTCAGGATTCCTAGTTAACCATCTTGTCACAGGGTCCCAATATGTTATCCTAATCCAGCTTGTTGCACCAGGGAATGCAAATGCTTTCACTGCCCTACTAATAAAATCCCTGCTTACTCGGTTGAATGCCTTCTCTGCATCAGAATCCAACAAGGATAATTTGTTTCTTACATTCTACTTCCCTCTGGTTCATTACTCTATTAATATTGTCAAATGTTTGCCTCCTCTCCACAAAACCAGACTGATCCTTCTCTATCAATTCTGGCAACACTGTTACCCATTCTTTTAGCTATTATAGGCAAAATCTTTATAACCATGGTTTAAAACTGAAATGGGTCTATGTGAAGTTGGGTCTGAAGGGTCTTTAAAGCTTTAAAACTAGCTAACAGATATCAAGTCATTTAAGCCTGGACCCACACTTGCATTACATTTCAATTGCCATAGCAGTTCCTTTTTGTCCAAATGCAACCACAAAGGCTTACCCCTTGGATTTTCAATCTTCTCCAAAACAACGAATCTAAACCAATGTGTAGGATGCAATTTAGTGTGCCTAGCCAAAGCATTTGTTTCTTGTGTTTCGGAAATGGCAGACATGTTCCCTTATCCCATCTTTTAATGGCCTTTCTTGTCCTGCCCACATATAAAGGGTGCTTAAAGCTTTTCAGAGAGGAGTGTTTTATATATATATATATATTTTTTTTTTTGATAATTATTTTAACAACTGTTTAACCATTTTATCATATTAAGTATGTTTTTAAGTGTTTCTGTTAGTATTAGGTGGTGTATTTTGCAAAGCTTATAATTGTGTATGGGCTCTTTAATTGTGATATAGTGGAAGTAGCATGGTGATGGTATGTGTTTTAAATACGGTGGACTATTAAAGTGAATCTCATCTGATGAAGTTTGTTTATTACAGAAGAAAGCACTAATCGTGGTTGTCTTAATGAACAAAGTTGGACTAGTTGCAGTCTCAATACATTCAGAATACACTGGAAAGGTCGAGGAAGAGTGAGGTCTACAAAGAAATAGAGGGGGAAGTAGATCATTGAATGCACTTGAAGGGCAGACTAAATAAGCTTACTGATCTCTCCCATCAAGTATATATAACGTAATGCAATGTAATGTAAATGTTGGACTACAAGTGAAGGCTGGTAACCCTGCACTAGTTAAAGACAAGACGAAATGGGGAAGGCTTAATAAAGATATAGAGGATCACAATGAAAAAACATGGAAGAGTGTCTCTGGGTAGGAGGTGAGTGAAAGTAATCAGACAACTGATGAAAAAATAAAAATGAATCAAGTACAAAATGAAAACCTAAAGCAAAGTGGCATAACAGTGAATGCTTTTCCAAAGAAGAGTGGAATTTAACATACGAGATTAAGGTCCATACACTACACCAGTGACAAGTGATGGGAATAAAGACAAATGTGTAGGTAGATAAACAAGAGTCTGGGTGGCATCAAAAACCTTTACATTTTCATTAACAACTTGAGGAAAAATAATGTTTGAACTGCTTCATAAACACAATAGAGTACACTGTTTTCAATGACATTTCATACCACTCTCTTGGTGCCATGTTGTCACACCAAGTATGGCAGTAAACAAATTACAGTGATTGTAATAATTTTTTCCAGCATATCTGAAAAAAAGTCATGATTTTTTTTACAAACTTTTTTTTTAGTGTTTCATACTAGCTAACCTCAGCATTTAAAACACTAGCAAAACTTCTAGAAGGGCATGAAACAACAGCTAAAATATACATAATTAATTTGCATACTTACCATCATCTTCATCACTCTGTACTTCAAATGCAGACAGTGAAGATGTAACTTCCTGGCATTCATTCTGGACTTTTGACTGTATTTCTAAATAACAAGAAAGAATATATACTGAAATGCATTCTCTCTCTCAGACTGCACAGATGAAAATGGTAACAGATTTCTGAGTCTTCCTATCAAACAATGAATGAATGAATTAATGTGAGCAACTACAGCATGACTTCAGTTATAAAAAGCATATCTGAGAAATCTGGAAAAAATGTACAATCCACAAAGCACGTTGTGATAACATTGTTTCCACTATTAACCAAAATTCAACATCACAAATCAGAGTATCAGTGACAATGTTTAATTTATACAACAACCGTTCAACATGCAAGCACTATTCTGGAAAGTTCTAATAAGCGAATCAGCCCTTGTTGGAAACAAAAGATATACAACAATAAGACAAGAGTACAGCAAACATTACACACTGCAGATTATACAAAGTTACGGGGGTAAGTAGTAATATGTAGGAAAACACAACTGTATTATGTACTATAGAAGCTGGTCTTCGAGAAACAGTCACTGTAACAATAAATCTGGGAAACCCTAAATCAGTGGTTCTTTACCTTTCTCCCAAAGACCAACAAAGGCTCAAGCTGTTAAGCACTGAGACAGGTCTGCATGTGGCTCTCTTTCATAAGTAGAACTGGTGTACATCCTCAAATTCTTTGAGACAATATTTCTTTATCGTAGGAATGGATAAAGTATGCAAATAGGCCTTGTTTGCATTAATCAAAGCAAGCACAAACTACAGATCAAATGACAGTAACAAATGAAAATGTGAAAGTTTGTGTCTGATGGGCAAGCAAAATAAAAAACAGTACTTGAAAAACTGCAGGAAATAACTTAATTTTGCATAAATGTGAAATGTTATAAAAACAAAATGTCAAAGATCAATAGCAGATAAAAGTCAATGTCCACTGCCTCCAAAAATAATGTTTATGAAATACACAAACACAAAAATGAACATACAATCACATGGATATGCTTGTGTATGCAAGAATGCAATGTGCATCTGTATAAACCACAACAAAGTATGTAAATAGGAAAGCCTGATCTTCAGTAAAAAAAAAACAAAAAAAAAACAATGCTGCTCTTTGCAGTTTCCCGAAAGGAAGCCCAAAGAAAGGTCCTAAAGTAGAAAACAGTCAGATCACAAAGTCTTTGAAGTCACCAAATTACCATGTTTGCAACTCACTCCTACAGCTGCCCAAATAACTACTCCTGTGGACATCTCTCTCACACTTGTGCTGGGAATACCTATATTACAGGGAAAATAATGGTCTCAAGCACAAAACTGGGGAGACTTCATGGCTGGCAGGCACTGGGGCAAAGACATCACCAAAAAAAAATACAGCAGTAAATATGTTCAGAAAGAAGAAAAGATCCAGAAGCAGTATTTCAATAATTATATACACTAACACACAGTAAAATATTTCAAAAACAAAAGACATGTAATTTAATACAGAGGAACCACATCATGAAACAGAAAGTGTGCATTATCCTATCAGGACAGTGATATAAATATTCTACCAAATGCTGTACAATCTTCTAGGCAACATTCTTGAAAATAAATCCTTAACAGCAAGATGAAATCCCTTTAAAATGGGAGGGTGCACAGAGGTAGCTTTACTGCTACAGTAACTACAAACATCAACTAACGGTCAAGTGTACATTTTCTTCAACTACTGCACCATTAAATCACTCTGTGTGGGTATCAGACCAAGCAGCTGTCCCTTTCTCCAGGAACAGGTATATGAACCTAGTTTAACTTAGTAGTAGACTTCAGTAATGCCACAAGCGCAAAAGAAATTTCTAAAAGCTTACATTATTGTATCATAAAATGGTGTAATTTACTGAAACATGAATAACCTCTGAAAAGATCTAGTCATACAAATGAAATACTAAAATGGACATATAATAAAAATGTTACAGATCGATGAGGTCCACTATACATTACAAAATAAACTGTATGAATAAACTCTAAAGACAATTAATGCAGAATTGATACCCACTCTAATTAAAAATATATAAAAACCCACAAGGTAATGATGGAAGCCTATTAGGCAGCAATACCACAGCAGTAGTAAATCTACCCTAGGCTACAAAATTAGATAAATGAATAACATTTGGAGACATAAGGAAGACTTACCCTGGGTTCACCCAGAAAAATGAACCAATTATCAGGTAAAGCCTAATTAAGTACCTGTCTGACAGAAACAGAAATGTTAAACAAAAAACATTAAACCTTCTGTACAGAATTCACAAGGAAATGAAATGCCTAAGAGCTTTTAGTACTCCAACAAGACTATCCATGTTGAGATGCATCACAAACTAATTTAAAAGTACTTTTTGTATTAGAAAAATAAATTTGTTTCAAGTATATAATGCAGGTCATACATGAAAACCCAATCCTTTAAACTAAGGACTTGAGAAGATTACACAGCAATCCTAAACAAAGTATAACAAAACAGTAACAGACAAAGCAAAAGCACCACCATACAGAAGAATCCCACTATAACAGACTTCAAGGGACCTGGCAAAGTACTCAGTTATATCAAACGTCCAATACAGCCACAGCTGGTCTTGCCACGCATAAGGATATACCTACAGGGCTCCTTGCTATGATGCTGCACCTCTAGCATGTACAGTAGGTCAAAGCGGACATCCATTTATAGCGCCCACACAGAGAGGAGGAGGACAGGGCCAGTGTGGACACATGGACAGGGGAGGGGCCTAAAACTGTCAAACTGTAGATGTCATAAGTTGATGCTACTGTCTATTTTTACATGTGCAGTTGTTGTTGTGTCTTTCGGCTTATCCCGGTTAGGAGTCGCCACAGCGGAACTCTGGTCCACTAATGTTTGGTAGTGGATTTTTACGTGCCGAGTTACCAGCCCTGATGCACAACCTTCAATGAAGGCACGCCCATTCACGCATGCCTCCACACAGAAGACGCTCTAGCTGAGAATCGAATGAGACAACGTCTTGCTGTGAGGTGACAACGCTACCGCAGCACCACTACCGCGGGTACTGTAATGAATTACTGATAAGCAAAGTAATCACTAAGTCGACAGAAAATATTTATTGCACTTGTTACTTTATTCTACTTTACTAAGTGTTCGGTGCTATAATATTTTTGCATGTATGTACTATAATGTATTACTAATAAGCAAAGTAAATCAGTCAGTATGTTCTGCACTGCACTTCTTTCTGCCATTTAACCACGTCAATGCATTTAATGCAAGTCATCAGGACATCTGACTCAGCTGGGTTACCGGTGTCATGTTCAATTTAACATTGCAACATTGTTAGTGCCATGTTTGCTTCATGTGTTGATGGCAGAGGTATCACTGGAAACTCATCATCACTGGATATGTCATTTCTTTGTGCACAATCGACACCTGCAGACTTCACCTTAACTTCTACTACAATGTCCTGCTCAGTCAGTACAGACTTTGTCTAGACCTCCTCATCAGCTACAAGAAATTCTTCCAACAATGTATTCTGGTCCAGGAAGTGCAGTTCTACCAGTTGTTCAAAAATGTGGCCACAGTCAGGGGCAGCTGTACAGCTGGATGGTTTTGGATGATCATTTGTGGTCTGAACGCTCATGACAAACCCCGCCTTCTTAAAACAATTGATGAATGTAGTAGCTGTTATTTCATTCTCCCAAACTGAACATGACCAATGCAGACTCTGGAGTACAACTACAAAACTGTCCAGATCAGTGTCTTCAACGGCCATAAGTCACCCAAAGTGTCACTTTCTGTACAGAACCGTAACGTTCCGGATAATTCCAATGTCACATGGCTGAAGCTGTCTGTTACAGTTGGGTGACAGAAGCTACAGTTGTATTGCTTTAAGCTGTTGGCCAACAGATGGATCATGTGTACTACAATTATTAATGATCAGTACATGCGTTTTTTTTCCTTGACAAATTCTGTCCAGTCCTATCAGCCACCTGCTGAACAGGCTGCCAGTCACCCGTGCTTTGCAGTTGCTTCTGTATTGCACTGGCATTGACTTCACACCCTTGAAACATCATGGGTTGGCAGACTTACCGATGGCTAACAGCGGCAGGTTTTCAGATACTTCATTGTTTGCTGTGAATATGGATTTAAGACGCTCTTTACTTCTCTTGCCACTATGGCAAGTGTCTCTTTGAATGTCACTATGTGGTCCGGCAGCAGCTTAAAGAACAAACCTGCTTCTTCTGTACTGAAGATGTTACATTTGTCATACTGGTCTAGCAGCTGTGGTACTTTATTCTGCAGCCAGTTCTTTGCCAGTTCATGAGGTACAGACCCAGATTCTCCACTCAGAATGCGGAAGACAACAGCTCGGCATTTCTTAAACCAATCCAACCCGTCATCACTGCAGTTAAAGTTGCCATGACCAAGTTCATGGGCAAAACTAGCCATCTTCACCAGACACAAGCGCACTGACTGAATGCTCTTGCTTTAACCAAAGAAAAGAGCATCTTCAATATCATATGTAGACTTATGCATTTTCTTGCTACTGTAAGCAAACTGTCCAAGGGATTTGTATTTCTCACAGTTAATCTAAATATCACCAACTGTCAACTAAGGCCATACTCGCACAAGATGTCAGCCTACGTTTTGATTTCTTCTATTAACATGACAATTTCACTTTTTAACTCTAGAGTTACTTAATGTCTCTTCGAATTAGCTGACTTCACCATTTCACACAAAACAGCACACACGTGTAAATGATACGCATATGTACTTCACTATAACCAAACAAGACAAGCTTATCAGCAGTCCAGTGTAAGTGAAATTTCCTTATAACTGAGTTCATTATATCCAGTGCCTTTTCTTCACATTTGGGTGTGTGCGTGGCTGGGACATGCAGACCTTCTCTGTTATAGCAGAGACTCAGTTATAACAAGATTCTACTGTATTAAAGAACAAAACAATGCCAAAGTCTTGGCTTGAATGCACTGCCTTCATAAATGCCATGGAAATAAATGTAACCAGGGAAAGGCCATTTATACCAAGATAAATCACAGCTGCTGCTGCAATTACAGGTGCAGGCTCAAAGAGAGGAACATATTACTAAATAAAAAAAAAAAATACAACCTCTCATTTATGCTTTATGTACGCACAATCACATAAAACAAGTCTAGGAACATATATGAAAATGAAAAATTCATCTAAGTAACATCATGCATTATGGTAATCGATGCTTGCATTTCAAAAAATACTGTGATCAAAAAAGTACAGTTGTGTACACTTACCATAAATGTAGATTTTTTTTGTGTATTCACTGTTGCAGTCATTACATTTGGGTAATCTGCTGGCAGGTTGCCCTCAGTTGGCCTGAATAACAAAGTCTTGGGTCCTGCATCGGTTGCTGTCTCCTCTTCCATGACGTCAGGTCGTCAGGGGTATAAAACATGCAATTGACGCCATTTTAATCAGTTTTCCTTGCCCCAGATGTCAGGTGCTCCCCAAATGGGGAGCAAAAATATATAAATAAACAGTAAATATATAAATGCACCTTAGAAACATAAAATTTACCTTCAACTAAAAGCAAATACACCACAAAGGCTTTTGAGTATAGTGAAGGAAAGAAAAGGTATAGAATGGGGGATGGCGGGTGGGTAACCTGGACTGCAACATTGAATACACTCAAACATCTACATTTATGGTAAGTGTACACAACTGTACTATGTTCTTCGTGTTTCACTGTTGCAGTCATTACATTTGGGTAGAATCCCAAAGCTATGGATGGAACTAAACAGCATTAGGAGCAGCTATAAGGCCCTGCAGGACTGCACTGGCAAAGCCTGCCCTGGATTTAGAGAAGAGAGGTAAATGGTAATGCTTTGTGAACGTATGAACAGAGCTCCAAGTAGCAGCTTCTAGAATGTCTTTGGTTGGGACCCCTCTGAGAAAAGCTGCTGAAGTAGAGGCAGCCCTGGTGGAATGGGACCTGATCCCCTTGGGCACAGGTTTACCATGGTGCAAATAGCAGTAACGAATGCAGTGGTTTATCCATTTAGAAATAGTCTGCTTTGATATAGCCTTCCACTCTGATCCTGCAACAAATGCTACCAGTAGCTGCTCAGACTTTCTTAGAGATTTTGTCCTGTTTAAGTAGAATCTTAGTTGTCTGTGTACATCCAATGAATGCAGAATCTGCTCCCCCTTGTTCTGCGGATTTGGGAAAAAAGTTGGCAGGTGAATGCTTTGGTTAAGAGCCACACTGGATATCACCTTAGGCATAAAGGAAGGACTGGTCCTGAGGGCCACCCTGTCCAGGTAAAATATAATGAAAGGCTCCACTGCCATGAGAGCCGGTAGTTCTGAAACCCTTCTAGCTAAAGTGATTGCCAAAAGAAAAGCTGTCTTCCAAGAAAGAAATTTTATATCCGCAGTAGCTGCTGATTCAAAAGGAGGTAGGGTGAGTTTTTCCAGCACAAAATTGAGGTCCGATGGGAGAGTTGGCACTCTCCTGGGAGGCCTTAAATTTTTGGCCCCTCTGAGACACTGTTTTAGCAGAGGAAGAGAAAAGAGGAGGCTCTGTGTTGTAATGAGCCGAGATGGCAGAGGCATGGATTTTTACTGAAGAAAAAGATAGGTCCTTGTCAAGCATCTCAGTTAAGTACTGTAAAATCTGAGGAATATTGGGCTTTGCTGTGTCTATTCCCTGTGCTTGGTTCCAAGCACAGAATCTCTTCCCTTTATCAGCATAAGATTTTCTAGTACTAGGCCTTCTGGCTTCCAAAATGACATCCATCACAGGTTTACGGAGAGATGTAGCTTGACTAATTAGTTGATTAGCCATGCTGCAAGATTCAGAGTTTGGAGCCGAGTGTGCAGAACTTGAAAGTTCTGCTGACAGAGTAGGTGAGATGTCGGAGGCAAGTACCACGGAGGAAGGTGTGACAGATTCCTTAGAAGCAGATACCAGTGTTGGCGAGGCCAGTCCAGAACAATTCATCATTTTTGGTTATTCCTGTCTGACTTTTAGTAAGACCTTGGAGAGTAGAGGCAGAGGGAGAAAGGCATAGACTGATAGGTTTTTCCAGCTGAAGGATAGAGCATCCGCTTTCCATGCTTTTTTGTGATGAGTTCACATGCAGAATTTGTCCAGCTGATACTTTTGGGGAGAGGCAAACAGATCTATGTCTGGGCTTCCTCATTTCTGTGTTAACATGTTGTAGATTTGTGGATCCAGTTTCCATTCGTGCGGGTCCATAAGATTTCTACTTAGGTCGTCTGCCAGAGTATTTTGCTGTCCTGGCAGGAATTGAGCTTGAAGATGTATTTGTTAAGTCAAGGCTGTGTTCCACAAAGCCATGGGCTAGTCTGCAAAGGGGGTAGGAATGGGTACCCCCCTGCTTGTTTATGTACACATAACTGTGGTGTTGTCCGTCTATCAGTAGTTGTCCTGGATGAAGCAAGTCCTTGAAGGCTGTCAGAGCATTCTGAACAGCTAGCATTTCTTTCTGGTTGATATGCAGATGCATTTGGCTTGGGCTCCATTTGCCCTGAATGCATCTCCCTGCCAGGTGGGCCCCCCAAGCATAGTCTGATGCGTTTGTAGTTAGGGTTTGGGTGGCAGGGGGAAGAGTGAATGACGGTCCCTTGTTTTGGTGACGTGTCTGCCCACCAAAGAAACCGCTGTTGTAGGCAGGGACTGAGATAGATCATTGTTTCCAGGCTGTGACAATGTTGACTCCATAAACTTTTTAGGTACCACTGAAGTTTCCTCACATGCAGTCTCGCATATGGAATTATTAGAATGCAGGATGCCATGAACCCCAAAGCCTGCAGAATTTGTCTTGCAGATAACTGGGTTTTTGTTGCAATTTGTTTGAAGTATGCTGTCAACTGCAGTTGTTTGTCTGGCGTGAGGTAAGCCATCTGGGCAGTTGTATTCAAGCTTGCACCCAGGAATGTAATTATTTGAGAGGGATTTCTTTTCATTTATGGTGTACCCTAGCCATGCTAGAAGCCTTTTTACAAACGCCAGATGTTGAAGAAGAGTGCCCTTGTCCTCTGCCTGAATGATAATCATCCAGATAAGGATACATTTGAATGTTTCTTTGTTTGCAGAATGCAATTACTGGTGCCAGGCACTTTGTAAAGACCCTGGGCGCAGTAGATAAGCCAAAGGGCAGTGCAGAGAATTGGTAATGCAAAAAGCCTGCTTTGAAGCGGAGGTATCTTCTGCAAAATTCCCTTATTAGGATATGCAGGTATGCCTCTTTCAAGTCTAGAGTTACTAACCAAGCATTCTTGCCTAGCATAGGCAGTAGCTGTTGTAAAGTCAGCAGTTTGAATTTTGGAATGTCCAGGAACGTGTTCAGAATCGTCAAGTCCAGTACTGGACACCATGAATTGTCTTTTCTGGGTAACAGGAAAAGTCTTGAATAAAATCCTTGCCCTTTTTCCTTTTCTGGTACCGGTTGAATAGCCCCCATATCCATGAGGGATATGACTTGTTTCTGGGCCTTTGCCCACTGGTTTTGTGGCAGATCCGGCCATCTGTTTGGAATTGGCAAAGTATGGAAATGAAATCTGTACCCCTGGGATACTATGTTTAATACCCACTTGTCCTGGGTAATTAACTGCCAATTTTGAGCATGAAGTGCTAGTCCCCCCCCCGCCAGGGGGCTGCCAAAAGATAAGTGCTTGGAGATGGTAGAGAAAAGTCATTGAGACTGCTTACTGTAGGGTTGTGCTTTGTTACCTCCAGATTTGGAGGTGGAGGCACCCCATTGCTTTGATCTGTATGATCGCTGTGACTGCTATCTGGAGCATTTTGATCGCCTGGGTTTGCCCCGAGTGGCTCTGTTGGACACAGGAAAGGACCAATTTTTAGTAGGCCAGTGCCTACTGAACCTGGGTGGCTGCACTTGCAAAACAATCTTTTACCGTTTGCATAGATTTAGCTTTGTCTACCATTTTCTTCAAAACCTCTTCTGCCTTATTACCAAACAGAGTATCATGCTGCAAAGGGGCATCCAACAATTTAGCTTTAACATGATCAGGCAGATTTTGCTCCTTGAGCCAGGCATGCCTTCTTATCACAGAGCCAGTAACTGCGGCCCTACAAGAGGCCTCCAAGGAATCAAAACCACATTGCAAAGTATGCATTCAAACCTGTTCTGCTGCATGCAATAAATCCAAATCCTGCAACTCTATTTTCCACACAATCAGAAATCAACATAATTTTCTGTTTCAGTAGGCCCATCACATGCTGTTGATATTTAAGCATATGAAACTGGCAGTTTAAAGCCCTGATTGCCAAGGTTGCAGACGTATAAACCTTCTTACCCCATCTATCCAGCACCCTGGAATCTCTATCAGAAGGGGTAGGATTTTTGGCTGTAGAAGCCTTAACACCCTTGGGAACCTGAGAAATAGTCTCAGGATCAGCAGCAGGATTTTGGAAAAGAAATTTGTGGGAGTCAGGAACCCTGTAATATCTGTCTGGCTTACTAGGAGCCGGAGGCAAGGAATCAGGAGCCATGCTTGATTCCGAGAACAGATCATCCACAATGTCTAATAGAGGAGGTATTGCCAAAGGCCTATGTTGAGGAAGAAGGAAATCCCTAAGCCTCTTTTTTGATTCTGAGAAATCCTGACTCTCCCAGTGAAAATGTTCCCTTAAAGTATGCAAAGTCTCTCCAAAAGAGTAATCCTCAGGAGGAGATGCAGATGGGATGGATTCCTCTGCATCAGAATCCTCATAAGGTGGAATAGAAAATTCCTGATCAGAAGAGGAATCAGAAGAAAGGGAAACCTGATCTGAAGATTCATAATCAGTGCATTGCCTAGGTCTCTTAGCGGGGGGTGGGAACCCCTGATCAAGGTAATGAAATCCTCAGCCATTTTGATCATTTGTTTTTTAGGCATAGGGGCCTGAGCATGTGGCTCATACATCGGTTTTTTAGACATAGAAGTTGCTTTTGACCTTGTTTTTGTTGATGGCGTCAGTTTAATATAAAAACATTGAGGCCTGAAAACACCCTCAGAAGCCGGTGCCTGCTCAGGGGCTCCGGTCCCATCCAAGGGAGAGACATCCGCGGGTTCAATACTTGGCGAATCTCGCGGCATACCGGACTCCGAATGGGTCTCGGTAGAGGCCTGCGACTCAAAAGTAGTGGGTATCAGGGGCTGTGAAAGCGCCTCATTGAGTACCGGCGAACCAGCGACTGGCTTAGGAGAAGCTTCGTCATCAGTTTTGGACCTTGACGGTCTCTGTCTTTTTCCTTGCGTTTTTTGTGAACTCCGGTAGTCGAATTGCTAACAGACGACATTTCAGGGTAGTTAAATCTTGAACCAAGATATTTAGAAGCAAAGATATACCGGCGCTTAATAGTGCATTGGTTAAATTTAGCACAAAACCGACAGCAAGGCACGTTGTGGTCAGGGCCTAGGCAAGGAATACAGTACAAATGAAAATCCTTATGAGGTATTTGCTTCCCACAAGTAATACAATTATTAACTTTTACTGACATTGGTAAGGAGCAAGAACAAGTTTCCCCAAAGAGGTACTTAGCTTTAGTTTGAAGACTTCGGTTCTGAAACTCGAAAACGAAAATTTCAGGAGTCTGCCAACTGGTACTTGCAAACTGCTTCTGCTTCGGGCACCGCGCGGCAAGAAAGACTGATTAAAATGGCATCGGCTGCATGTTTTATACCCGACGACCTGACGTCATGGAAGAGGAGACAGCAACCGAAGCAGGACCCAAGACTTTGTTATTCAGGCCGACTGAGGGCAACCTGCCAGCAGATTACCTAAATGTAATGACTGCAACAGTGAAACACGAAGAACATCAGAAAATCTCCAGGGAGGTGGTCTTGCTTTTGTTTTTCCTAGGATTACTTTGTGTTTAAATCAAAAAATAAGAATGTTTTCTGTTAACAGAAGAAACAACAACTGTGCAGGAACTTAACATGACAGGACATGTTCATGCGGAAGCATATCACCATTGCAGTAGGCTGTACTATGGGGAGGTGTCCCCAATATTCAGCCTGACTTCTGGACCTCAGGATCCTTCTTCCTTGCTGTAGCACATGCCTGGTTCCTAGCAATCATAGGTTGGTCATTTCTATTGGGATACCTTGTCTGCAAGTAGCCCACTTGACAAGCCTGACTTTCAGAGCTGTAACTTCTTCATACGTCTCCCCTTCCACTGGCACATAAGAGGGGAGGATGGCAGATAGCATCTTCATGTCTTTTGTGCCTGGTCAGAGTAACTGGAAAGATGTTACAACCACAGCTGAAATGGACAAGGACAGGAAATTCCCCTGTGCCACAGATACACCCCTGAAGTTCTCAGTCTCCCTATCATGGAACATGGCAATTTCAGAGAGGGAAGGAGGCCTGGAAGTAAGATAAAAGGGAAGGTGAAAACTAGATCAAATAAGTACCTCATCCCAATACAAAGATCAAAGAATAAAAGAGGGAAAGATGGGAGGGAACATGGACTATTTCAATGAATGTACTTGAACATCAACATTTACTTAGAGTTCCTAACACAAAGGTACTATTGTTCATCATACTATTCACTTCTGCAGTCATCAGTACTCTGCAGTAAGAAAAGGGGTTCATGACAGTAAGCCCTGATAGACATCACTGGTAAATCCTGCTCAAACTTCCAGGTTATAGTGACTTGGGAATGCATAAACTTAAGACCAGGTGACTGCTTCACAGAGTGATGATCAAACTCCGCCCTCACCTTCATGAATAACATGGTGGCTCCAGTCTCTCTAGCAAAATGGGGTCTGACATGGCCACAAATAGGTTTATCATTAGCATAATAGCAGCAGCAAGTACAATTGTGCAAGGCATCTGGATAGTGTCTCTCTCTACTGATTATTTTTCCCTCTTTGTTTAGGAAACAAATAACTGGTCTGTTTTTTTAAACTCCTTTCTCCTTAAGTAAAATCTTAGCTGTCTATGCACGTCCTATGAATGTAGTTTTTTTCCTCCCCCCTTTTGAGGGTTATGAAAAAACAAAGGTAAGTGAATGGCTTTATTCGGGGGCAACCCGGTCTCAGCTTTTGGTATTAATGAGGTACTGGTGCAGAGGGATAGCCTGTCCTGATGGAAAATGAAAAAGGGTTCTCTGCAAACAAAAGCTTGTAGTTCTGAAAACCTTCTAGCAAAAGTGACATCCTCTAAGAGTAGCTTCTTCCAAGACAAAAAGCTGCAAGGGCAGAAATAGCTGTTTCAAAAGGGGCTAGAGTCAGCTTCCCTAAAACACAACGTAGATCCCAAAGAGGTGCAACTTCTTTTACTGGGTCGGATATACAAACCTCATTGCAATAACAGTTTTCCTCAACTCTCAGTACAAACGGAGGATAATCATGGCAAGCAGGCGGAGACAGCATAAGCATGAACCTTTAAGGAAATGTAACAAAGGTCAGTTTTGAAAAAATCTGACAGGTAATCCAGGACTATCACCACCTGCCCAAAATTTGGGTCTTGGTCTCAAGACAAGCAACAGAGTCAGAATCTCTTCTACTTTGCCAAGTATGACTTCCTTGCATTTGATTTCCTAGCCTCCCTCAATGTTTGGCAAGTCCTCAACATACATGCATCTAGCTGGAATTAGATGGAAATTGTCCAAACTGTTGGTCTTAGTGCCTGGGCTGGGCATTCAAAAAAAACACAGATTAAGATTGACCCACAAAACAATAATGCTAGAAGTCTAAAATCTCAAGATGCACTCGCTCGAAGCACTCCTCAAAATGGAGAACATCGACATTTGTGCTGTAACAGAGACTTGGTTTACAGCAGCAGAAAGTACTCCTGCGCCACCAGGCTATAACTCATTCCACACCTTTCGGCCCAGAGACATGGACCGAAGCTCCAAAGGCAGTGGTGTCTCCATATTCATATAAAGGATATGCACTCCTCCAGACTAATAAGCCCAGTATAACGCATCTGAGATACTTCAAGTACAACTAATGTTGGGCAAGATGGCAATCCAGGTCACAGCCTGCTATAGGTTCCCAACCATGTCCCTAGACTCTCACTCCACGTTCCTAAGCACCCTGGAATATTTTAAGGTCCAATCCAATATCCTCTTACTAGGAGACTTCAACTACCCCTCTATCAACTGGGAAAACTACTCAAGCACCAATACACTGGCCCAGCACTTCCTGGAATTCATCAGTTTCAATGCCCTGGACCAGCTCAGGAAGCAACATCCTTGACTTGGTTATTACTAACATGGGTGACCGTTGCTCTACACCAATAGTCGATCCCTCCCTGGTCAGATCTGACCATAAACTAATTACCATGGAAATCCACATCTCACCCCCCCCCCTTGCAAAGGTAACCACCTTGAAAAACTTCTCCAAAGCTGACTGTAGACTCCTAAAAACAGAGGTGGCAAACTTCACGGCACCCATGTCAATGGAAAATAGCTGCATGACTGCTGAATCATACACCAATGCACTGTACGAACATGTACACAAATGCATGGAACTAGCCATACCCAACAGAACCAAAATGCTCTCCTCCAAAAAAAGGAAGCCAGACTAGTGGTCCCTTGCCATTAATAAACTCTACAACAGAAGGAAGAAACTCTTGCAGAAAAAGGTGAAGTCCCAAGTATGGAAAAACTCCCTTATTAGCCTCAACAAAAAATTGAGATCCCTCAACAAATCCTCTAAACCCAGCTATGAAGACAGAATTGGGGCAGACACTAAAAACAATCACAAAGCCTTCTACAGCAATATCAAGAACCTCCACAATACCAAGATTTGCTCTGAGATACTGCACAATGGTACCTCCTATACCCAGCCAACAGATATTGCCAACATACTGGCTGACAGATTCAGTGCCAACTTTACCCCTCTCTCCCCCCTAAAGGGCCAATCATAATACCAGAAGAAAGACAGGCACCCAGCTAACTGCAGCACAAGTTAAAGCTGCATCGTCCAAGGCCAAGAATACAGCTTCCATGGGACCCAATAATATCCTTGGCTGTGTTCTACATGAACTACAAAGCGAACTGGCACCACATCTGTGTGCCCAGTTCAGTCACAGCCTCACCTCAGGCTTTGTCCTTACCGAATGGTGCACTGCTACAGTCATCCCTCTTCATAAGGAGAAGTGACTACAGACCCTGGGAATTATCTCCCCATTAGCCTGATGAGTCTGATATGCAAGGCTATGGAGCTCATCATCATAGACCAGATTAACAAAGATATAGGAAAGCTCCAAACTCTAGATCCCACGCAATTTGGTTTTGTGAAAGGGAGATCATGCCTGCTCAACCTTGTTGACTTGAGTCAGTCACCAGGGCTGTGGATGAAGGTAAGGCAGTGTATACAGCCTACCTCGATCTGGCCAAGCCCTTTGATACCATTCCTCACTCAGGAATTACTGATAAACTCACCAAACAAGGCATCAACCCCTATATCACTGGGTGGGTTGCAAATTGGCTCATAAACAGAACACAGTGTGAAAGTAGCGGACTCAAAGTCAGACTGCTGACAGTCACGATTGAAGTCCCACAGGGATCGGTTCTGGATCCTCTCCTGTTCAGCATCTACATCTCAGAAGTCCAGGCCAACATAAAAGGACTCTGGCTGATCAAGTTCGCAGATGACTGCAAGCTGGGAGCCATTAACTCCCCATGTGATGCAGACATCCTACAGAAAGGCCTCTCTGAGACCAATAACTGGTGCTGAAACTATGGTCTTAAGCTTAACAACAAAAAATGGGTCATCCTCTTTGGTAAAAACTCAGTTCCCACTAATGACCACATCGATGAGAGCACACTGAACACTGAAGGCATCATAAGAGATCTGGGGAAGCAGGCTGACAGCAACCTCTCCTTCTACCGTCACATTGCCACTGTGGTTAGAAAGTCCTTCTATGTGGCACACCTCATTACCAAGGGTTTTGCATCCATTAAGAAAGAGGTCATCGTCTCTCTCTACTCTTCTCTCATTAGACCAATCAAGCATAATGCCCCACATGGCATGTACCTCACTAGACACCTGCAGCAGCTGGAGAGGCCACAGAAGTACCTCACAAAGAGGATCCTAGGCATTAAACACATGTCCTACACTGACAGACAAAAGACTCCAGCTATTCTCAGTCTCATATCGCCTACTTAGAGGCGATCTCTGCTTGACTTACAAAGCCATGTCTGATTCAGCTCTGTTAAAAATGCTACATCTAAAGAAATCCCAATTCCTCCACACCACACGCTCCAGAGACCTCAACCTCATTACCATAATCAACAGAACATGCTGGAGGGACAGGCTCCTCACCCAGAGACTACTCATGGTCTGGAACAGACTTCCCATACATGTCAAGCAGAGCACCTCGCTGACACCTCTTCAAGAGAGATCTTGAGGAAAGGATGGGCAATAGAAAGTTCATATATACAACAAATCAAATTTCAGATAATTGGCCTATTCTACAAGCCCTACCAGAGCCAAGACAGATTGTTGGATCTACTCCTAGATTTTACTATAGAAATGGTACAAACCTTAAGCAGTTGTGCTATACGGATTTTAGGGAATATAGTAATGTGATGAAAACAGGCAAGTTGGGTACTTTTCCTTGCTACAACTGTTGTAGCTTTATCGACAAGGATGTCAATTATCTTTGTATTAAAATGGATGGAGATTTGATATAAAGAATATTTCAACTTGTAATTCCAGTAATATTGTATATTTGGATACTTGTAAAAAATCTCCCAGTTTCTATGTGGGAAAATCGATGCATAGACTGAAAGATAGAATAACTGAACATAACTCAGATATTAGGCATAATGTATTAACCAATGTATTAGCTAAACATGTATATGAGACAGAATCAACATATAGTTTTATGTTTAAGGTTATAGACACTTAATAGAACCAACAGAAGAGGGGGACATCAATAATAAGTTGGAATTAAGAGTATAAATGGATATTATTGTTGTCTGCAGATCAAATACCAGGCTTGAATCAAACTATTTCTTTAAAACCAGTGTTACAATACAAACAGAACTGTCTGAAATGAAATTAATGCTAAAAATGTATCTATAATTTTTTACTGTTCTATTTCTTTAATATGTTAAACGTTGCTGACTGTCTGTGATGTTTTTAAATTTATATAAATTTGAGCTAGTAGGATGTGATGTTAAACACTGACTAAGGGTTTTTGATGTGAGAGCTTTGTTGTTTTATTAAAAGTTTTAAGCATTACTCGGTTCTTTTTGGCATTTTTGTTTTAATAGAAAGTTCACCCCGGGGATCACTCCAGTGGCTCTACTTGACAGAGGCACTGGGAACTAATGTCGGGTGACACGATGTCAGGCAACTTCTATAGGCTAGGAATGTAAAGGCTCCAGGGCCATTAGCCTAGTACACACCTACCGAACCTATGAACAACATTTTCTGCTTCTCTTTTGCTAGGCTATGCAGGGCAGAGAGAAAACCAAAGTTATGTACTCACTATAATGATGCATATGTGTTGTCCATTTTCATTCTTCGTCAACTGAAGGGTCTCAGATCCAACACTGGATCTGGCTCTGTTGCTTTTACCAGACCCATGGATCCAGCTTTAGAGCTCCTCACTTTACCCATAATGCCCCACTCTCCTGGTACCACACAGATCACGTTTGCTGCACCAACAGTGACATGTACCTGACACTCTATAAAATAACACAAGATAAAAGCATACAGGAAGGCTGGAGCTCAAACCAGGGAACAGGTGAGCTCCCAAAAGGACATCCCTTAGGCCCCACTAGGGCAGAGACTAGGAAGACAAATTAATCCTGAAAATAGTTTTGACATCTAGGAGCAAAATTCAAGCTATAAACCAATTTGCTCTCCCTGTCCTAACTTACAATTTTGGAGTGACTGACTGGCCCCCCAAAATGGTTTGGATAGATTAGAAAGGAAAACCTGGACTCTTCATGCTCACCACATGATTTACAAAAATCAGTGCACACCAACATTATATATTTCCTGTGGGGGGATGTGCGCCTCCTTTAAATTGATTACATGTATAGCTCTGCAATTGTGGGACTGCACACATCTGCTGACCTCAAGACTTAAAAGTAGTAAAAGTTTTGAAACACAAGATGACTTTTCTGCTTAATCTAGTAGAAGCATATCAGCACCAAGCAGGAATGGAAATCAAACCAGTAGTAGAAAAACATCAGGCAGCAACTGAATGTGCCATAAAACAAATAATGAAAATCAATGTGAAGGACAGGATGAGAAGGCAAGAAACATGGAAAATGCATAAATATAGTTGCAAGTATGGAAAACTTCTGGAAGAACATAGTGTTGATCAGGATAGAACATGTTTAAAGGTTTATTATACTCGAACATAAAAATAATATAAATACATACATACACTGTTAATTTTAACTGCATTAATATTTCATAATAGATAATTACTGGTTTTAGATTTTTTACACTATTCATCTATTATTTTAAAATATTGTTTTAAAACAATGTGTTAGATGAGAGCTGTTTAAGCAATATATTTTAGGTAATGAATGAAGGTGGTTGCCACTTTAAGAGCAGCTGATTCCTGCTGATTCAGGAACCAGCTGACTTTTTACTTCCTTTTCACTTCCTATATAGTGTATGTCCTATGTTGTATAATTATCTGAAGAAGTTGGGCTATGTGGCCTGACGAAAAGCGCTTTATGTGATTTTTTGTTTTTTGTAATAAAAGTACATTAATTCATTGTGTTTGCAGGATTTATTTGGGCAGTTGGACACACTGTGGTGGTGCTTCTTTTGGTAGTACGGATCAAGTTTGTGTTTGTGTCTTAGCTTTGTTTTTCATGGAAGAGCCTACAAATGTACCTGCTTCCCTCACTTCTGACCCAGATGGAGGTACAAATGAAACGGAAGGAGCACTATCTACTTTATCGGCCCTAGTGCTTAATTATCTAAACAGCTTGACGTATTGGCAGCTAGAGTTGACAGTTTGGCTGGGAAACCTATGGCGCCACCCATTATAACAAAAGCACCTTCACTACCATCTACTAAACAACAGAAACTAGTAAGTCCTTTGTCTAACAACTGAATGGATACACCAGACGAGGACCCTCTTCTCAACATGTCTATTCACCCCACACCGCAAGAAGAGTTGGAATGTGGACGTAACAACAGAGGCGAAGGCCATGTTTTACAAAGAGTGCGCACTTCCAATGGATCAGCAGCAAACCTGAACTTTAATTTTGACCTTTCTTCTTGGTCAGAACAGTTAACTTTTCAGCTTCCTACTTCAGCTCGAACACAAGGTGAGCTAATTACTGAAAATGTACAAACTGAAACATTGAATGGCAAACTTGTATTAGACAAAGTTACTTATATACAAAAAACTACATTTGGAACTAGCTTATTTTAAACAATGTATTAGCGAAGGCATAGTTCCAAAAGGTCTTCGAATTTGGCAGTATCCCACTGGGCTGGTAGGAGGCTCGGAATTCCATCAGGACTTAATAAAAATGTTTAATAATCATAGTATTGAACTGTTACAACTTATAAGTAAACACTACCAAAAAACTGCAGATTACTTACTACAGGAAGCTACAAGGTTAGATGGTGAAATAAAGAGAGACAGTGACTTTTTTCATTATAAGTATGAATATGAAAGATAGTTTTCTACTATTGATCATTACCTTGAGAAATTAAAAACAACAGTGTCAAAAAACTAAATTGTGACAGGGAAGCCTATGATTAGGGCTTGGCATATCCAGCACCTCCCTTGTCCCAGACGAACTTTGGTAACATTAGGGACCAAAAGTCAGGGTACGACAGCAGGGGGAGTTGGGGGAGCTATGGACATGCATGAATTTGACCAATTTGAAGAGGGCTGGACACAAATACCCAAAAAGAAAGGTGGTAATAACAACAGCAGCAACATAAAGTACAAAACTAATTCAAATGGGGTTCAAATTGATAGACTTAATGCAGCTAGCCAGGGTAATAACTTCCACAATGCCCACTACGGTCCAAAAAGCCAAAATGGCTTTGGCAATCAGGATTTTCAAGTTTCTGCCTCGGGGTACAACCTGAGGCAAGGCACGAAGAAAACGTACTATCATTCACACCAGTAACTAGTGAACAGACTAATGTGGATACTACGGATCTTTCCATTGTAGAACCGACACAGCAGGAGAAACCAGACGAAGAGAATGCACTTGTAGAAGAACCAGTTGTTACTATTGTATACAATTCCACTGGGGACTTTAAGATTTTTAATTATTCTGACTTTCATGTTGATACTAATTTAGCTAATTTATTAGCAAAAGGTTTCACTTTTGTTCCTTCATGTAGAACCAACGTAGCATAGTTTATTATTGATCTTAAATTATTCATTAGGAAGTTGAATTTAAACTTATTACTAGGAGAGGCACCATCCTCTATCACACCATTTTATATTACTAGTACATTTTGCCCCATCCAGACATGGCTTTGTTTGAAAAAATGTGTATGTTAGATATTTTTCACAAAATAAATAAGATGAATAATGAATACACCACTAATTTTAACTATAGCATCACCAAGGAAGAAAAACAAACACTTATGTATCTGCAACATGCACACATCGGGACTATGAAACCAGACAAAGGAGGGGGCATAGTTATTTTCAATTTGGATGATAACAATAAAATTCAAACCATTTTAGAATGTGACACTTATAAGGAGGTATCAAAGAACGAATTAAACACAGCTTACAGAAGAGTTAAGGTATTTCTTGAAGAATTATTCATTGAAGCAAGGATAGATATGACTGTAGCAAATTATTTACATATGTCAGCCACAAGGATACCTACTATTTTTGGAGTACCAAAAATACATAAAAGCATAGACAATCCACCCATGAGACCATTGGTCGACGCTAGAGCAAGTATTACTTATGCTTGCTCTAAATTTATTGACCACACTTTATAGAAATATGTGGCTCAACAAAAGTACATTTGTAAAGATTCTTGGACATTTTTGAACAATATAAACCACCTACAATACCAAGATGATTTAAACTTTCTTACAATAGATGTGAAAGACTTGTATTCATCAATTCCCCATACAGAGGGAATTGAATGGGTGAGTTTATTACTACATGATATGGGAGCACCCCAGAATGAAATAAAATTGATGGCTGAATTATTGGACACAGTTATTTCCAATAATTCCATCACTTTTAACAACAGATACTACTTACAAAAAATAGGAGTGGCGATGGGCTCTCCATGTGGTAGTACATTTGCTAATTTAGTAATGGCCTACTGGGAACATGAACATGTCTTTGGTGTAACTACATATACAAGTAAGATTAAATACTATATACATTTCCTGGATGATATACTTATCCTGTTCCAGGGTAACCAACAGGAGGCTTCTAACTTTTTAACTTACTTAAACACATTAGTACATTCTTAAAATTCACATATAATTTTTCACAGGATAGAATTGCTTATTTGGATGTTGATTTAAGTAAGGATAGACAAAATCAATGTTTTAAAGCCAGGATTTATAGAAAGGAAACGTATTCAAATGCATTTCTTCACTATAGTAGCTGCCATCCGGCCCACCAAAAACGTTCGGCTGTTAAGGGCCAATTTGTAAGGACAGCTCGAATGGTTACGGATGACAACCAGTTAATTGAAGAATGCTCAACACTTATGGACATGTTTAAAAAGACAGGTTATCCTATTTCACTCCTACAAGAAATTTGTCAGGAAGTGAAAAATAAAAGAGAAATGGGCTTTCACAAAGCAATATTATCAAGTAACCAGAGTTTAGAAACAAACAGTTGTACATTACAGGATGGGACACTAAATGAAAATGAAAATAGACTTATTATTACGTATTGTATAGACAGTTATGATTTTATAAATATTTTAAGGAAAAATTGGGACTTGATAAACATGGATACACATTTGCCAAGAGGTCCTATTGACTTCCCTAGAATAGTTTATAGAAAAGGAAAAAACTTAAAAGAATCTAGTGGAAACTCGGTACTCAAACTTTGCTACATTTAACCATGCAGGTATGAACAAGTGTCTGTCACGCCCCTATTGTAAATATATGGAGCAGGGAACAAAATTTAGTATAAGAGATTTTGAATATAATACTAAGTACAAATGTGATTGTAACTCCAAGGGAGTGGTATACCTGGCTAAGTGTCATACCTGTCCTGCCTTCTATATTGGCAAAACTGACAGAAGGCTTAGGGACAGGGTCTATGAACACACATATGCTATTAGGTCTAACAAATCAGAGAACACATTGGCCAGGCACATTATGAAAGCACCCACCCATGGTTTTACTTATAGGGCTATAGATTGTATTGCCTATGACCCTAGAGGAGGGCCTGTTTCCTTGCTCTTAGAGAAATTAGAACAGAGTTGGCAATTACGTACCTTTGCATGTTACCCTCCGGGCATTAACGAAATGTATTCAATTAAGTGCATTCTACAACTTAAAAATTTGGTTAGGAGTTGACTATTATGCTGTGTTTAAAATGGTCTATGCATACTACTGTCTTAGAGTGTATTTGACTTTCAGCTTCTCAAGTCAGGTTTTGCTGTTTTTTACTTGCATGTTTTTATTTACATGTTTTTAAGGTTTATTATACTCGAACACAAAAATAAAAATATAAATCCATACATACACTGTTAATTTTAATTTTAACTGCATTAATATTTCATAATAGATAATTACTGGTTTTAGATTTTTTACACTATTCAGCTATTATTTTAAAATATTGTTTTAAAACAATGTGTTAGATGAGAGCTGATTAAGCTATATATTTTAGGTAATAAATGAAGGTGGTTGCCACTTTAAGAGCAGCTGATTCCTGCTGATTCAGGAACCAGCTGACTTTTTACTTCCTTTTCACTTCCTATATAGTTTATGTCCTATGTTGTATAATTATCTGAAGAAATTGGGCTATGTGGCCTGACGAAAAGCGCTTTATGTGATTTTTTGTTTTTTGTAATAAACAGTACGTTAATTCATCGTGCTTGCAGGATTTATTTGGGCAGTTGGACACACTGTGGTGGTGCTTCTTCTTTTGGTAGTACGGATCGAATGCAGGAATGGTTAAGGAGAGGCTAATTCAAAACGAGAGAAAAAAGGTTAAGAGTGGTGAGCCCAAGGTAGTGGGATACGTACACATTGGTTTACAAAGTCCACTGAACATGTGGAAGAAACACACACATGTAGGTTTTGTAAAACAGAATTGGAAACATTTGCACACCTCGTTGTTGGTTGTGACATACTAATGGCAGAAGAACTGCATACTGACAGGCATAACAATGTGGCATGACTGTTACACTGGGGATTGTGCAAATATTATAGTAATGAAGTGGCTGAAAAACACTGGAAACATGAGCCACAAAGCAGAAAATGATGAAGCCTACATCACATGGGATCACCTATTACCAACAGTTCAAAAGATAGATGCTAGAAAACCAGATATAGTGGTCTATGAAAACATGACAAAAGTAGCAATTATCGTTGAAATTGCCACACCCAGTGACAACAGTGTCTTGCGTACACAGAGAGACACAAAGACATAAAATATCAGGATTTGCAGACAGAAATGAGTGCAAAGTGGAAGAAAGATATCCAGACAGTTCCAATAGTAGTAGGAGCAACGGGTCTTATAAAAAAGAATCTATAATCGTATTTAGATACATTACCAATACATGTAACCCTGTACAAATTGCAGGAGTCATCACTTGGCACATTGAGGATGCTGCAAAGGGCACTTCTGGCTGGCATCAAAGACTGAAACAATACTAATTTCACAAACTTTAATCATACTTTGACTTAGGAATGGAGTCCATTCTCATTACGGTATTAGAAACCCAAAAGACTTGGAGAAATTAAAAAAGGACAGAGAGAAGGGGGATGGAGGATGGGGAGTTGAGGAACAATGAATATGGACAACACAGATGCATCATTATGGTGAGTACATAACTTTTGTATCTCATGATGTAATTTTCATTCATTCCTCAACTGAAGGGACAGTGTCCCCAGCCAGAGGAGCCTTGGGCGGTCCTCGTGAAAGTATATTCTAGAGTACAAATGTTGCCCTACTTCTGAATAGTATGTCTAGCTTATAATGAGCAATAAAGGTATTAGCACTGGACCAAGTGGCAGCTACACAAATATGGTCGATGGAAGCTCCTGACCAGAAGGCCAATGAGGTGGCTACAGATCTTGTGGAAAGCACTTTGGGGGGGCGTGGGTAAAGCTAAACCTCTTTCTTTATAGACAAAGGATAAACAAACAATCACTTAACCATTTGGCTGGAGTCAGTTTAGAAACTGCTTTTCCCAATATGTTCTTGGAGAAAGATGCAAACAACTAATCACATTTTCTGAAATTCTGTGTAAATAAAACCTCAGCTGCTGATGTACGTACAGAAGATGCAGCATATGCTCATATTTGTTTGAGAAATTAGGGAAGAACACAGATAAATTAGTGACCTAATTTCAGTTGGATTCAGAAACTACCTTAGATAGAAAAGATGGTCGTGTGTAATGAGATTCTATCTTTACAGAAAATCAAGTATTGAGGTCATCCGGAGAGGGCTTGGGAGTTCAGAAACTTGTCTAGTGGAGGTTAGTAACCAGAAAATTGTTTTCCAGGATAAAAATCTTAGCAGTTGTTTGGCAAGAGCCAGTAAAAGAATAAATAGTTAAATCCCAAGGGGGTGGAAGGTCTTTAACTGGGGTCTGAATAAAAAAAAAAAAAGTAACTTTAAGGGACTCGCATAATCTCAAAGAAGCCAGGGAAGAATGATTCTCTCCTGAGTGATAATCTAAATGGCTGATGGATTAACTTCGTTAGTGCAGTAACTCACCCCATTGTTAAAAATGGAAGTCAAAACGTCGAGAACTGCTGAGACTGGACCAGAGTAAGGATCCAATCTCTCTGAAGGATCCAGACTGAAAATCTTTTCCATTTACTCTTGTAAATTTTCCTACTGGAAAGCTTTTGAGAGGATAAAGGAATCTGCCGAACTGGGGAAGAAAGCCTGGGCTGTCTAGCCATCACTGGAACTGGAGAAACATTGTGGTTAACTTGAGGCCATGATGTCTGGATGTTGCATCCCTGTCGGGTGAGATAGGAGATGTGGACGTGGATCCAGTATCCAAGGAGGAGAAACATGATGAGGCTAGAAGAAGGTTAACCAGACCCGACAAGGCCAAAAAGGTGCAATAAGGATGACTGTTCTCTTCAACCTGAATGCTTTCTGTAGAAATTTGGGGATTAGTGAAGTTACTAAGCTAATGACCCTAAGGCCCTTACAAGCCTAGCCATGTTGTACCCCTATTTCCACAATCAGCATCTACTGCCCCTGTCCAAGAGGGACGCAGGTGGAATCCCCAGGGTGAATTAACGGTTACCCATGCAATCGTCCAGACTGCGTTTGAAGATGGCCAATTAGGTGCTTTGTTTGACATGAAGTGGAAGTCTGTTCCAAAGGTGTGTTACCCTCCGAGAGACAAATCTGTCCCTCTAGCAGGTTCTATTAATGTCACATACCAAGTTAAGGTCTTTAGAGTGAGTAACCCATGTACTGTTCGACTTACAGAGATGCAGCATTTCCAATAAAGCAGGGTTAGAGATTGCCTTGTATGCAAGGCAGACATCGCCTCTGAGTAATCTGCATAAAACAGAATACAGTGACATCTGATTTCAAACAATCCACATCGGACAGATGCTGAAGACCCAGAAGTTTCCTAGTAAGGAACCTTTGTGGTCTCTCCAATTGCTGCAGGTGCTTGGAAAGGCACATACCAAAAGGGGCATTGTACTCAATTATTGGCCTGATGAGAGAAGAGTACAGGGAGGTTATAACTTCTTTTTCTCTGCAGGCAATGCCCATACTTATGAGATGAGCCATATAGAATACTCTTCTTACCACTGTGAAGGCATGGTGGTCAAAGGTGAGGTTGCTGTCAACCTGTGTGCCCAGGTCTCTCAACACTGAGTGCTTACTTAATGTGTTGCTATCGATGTGGTAGTTAGCAGTAACATCTCCCTTACCGAAAGGGATGACAATACTTTTTTTTTTTAATTGAGTTTAAGGCCATGACTTTAGCACCAATCATTTGTTTGTGTAAGATGTTGACATCATTTGGAGATTCTATGACTGCTCCCAGTTTGCAGTCATCAGCAAACTTTGACAACCACAGACCTTCAGTTTTTGCTTGTACTTCAGAGAAATAGATTCTAAACTGCAGAGGTTCCAGGACTTATCCCTATGTAACACCACTGGTTACAGGTCTGTTGTTGGAGGTGGAGTCCCCTATTTTGACTATATGGGTTCTATCAGTGAGCCAGTTAGCAACTCATCTAAAGATACAAGGGTTGATACCTAGCTGGGTGAGTTTGTCAATGATGCCCAAGTGGGGGATACAGTCAGTAAGCCCAGAAGAGACTGGAGGGCTAATTGTGGACTAGAGCATCTATCAGTTACTTTTCCTGTGGAGGGACCAGGGCAAAAACCTGCTGCACTAAAGGGGAGAAGGAAAAAGATCACTGCACGGCTGTCCTTATCAATGAAAAATGTTTTCTGTTACTCTGATTGAGAGACCACTTGTGAGGCATCAAAATGGACCTTAGTTTGTCTGCAAGCATGACAATTACCCCAGATATGTGCAATACCAAAAGAAAGCGACCATAAGAGATTGCCTACTGCCACACACACACACTGCCTCTTGATGCAAGGGGTAAGATCTGACCCCCAGTTTGCTGATATACCAGACCACTAACATGCTGTCTGTATGTATAGCTATCAGCCCTGAAGGCAAAACATCTTGAAAAGTCTGCAATGCTAGTAGTACAGCTCTCATTTCCGGGCTACTGATGTGCAAACTGGACTCTTCTGGGGACCATGCACCTCGGACTGTCCTTCCCAAGAAACAACCCCAACCCAATCTTGGAGGTGTCTGTGGCGATTGTGGCAACTGGCTGAGGGAGACTGAAGGAACAACTTAAAGAAACTTCTGAATGAAACTACCAAAGAAGATATTCCTTGGAAACTATGGAAATCTTAACCGGGTTGCTTAGAGGATACTGAAGAGTAGACCACTGTACTGAAACAGTCCACTGAAAGACATGCATATGATACCTGGCTAATGGAACTAGAGTTATCAGTGTGGCATTTGATTCTAATCCTTGGAGGACTAATCTTGCTGTCAAATGAGAAAGATTGACTTCATGACCTGGTACTTGACAGTATGAACCCTTGTTAGAAGAGGTGAAGCTATCTGATTGGTCATGTCTAGACAAGCACCTACGAACTCCAGAGTCTGAGTAGAGATAATCTGTGATTTGGTGTAACTGACTGATGCCCAAATGATATAAATGGAGCAAGTAATCCCTCACTTTAATCAACAGATGCCCAGATGGGGTGGCCAGAAGCCAGTTGTCTAGACATCCTGAATAGAAAAAGCGTTCCGTCAACACAATACCTCAAATGAAACTGGAGCTTAAGAACGCCGATGTCCACGGATGCCAAAGCACGCTCACTATCCTCGCACACAACCCAAATCTCCTGGGATAATGTAACACAAAATCCGAGATCTCTCTAAACAATGATATGGAAAAAAAAAAACCTTAACTTATTGAACCATACGTTTGGATAAAAAATCTACATTTAATAAACACAAAGTTAAGCGCTTTCACTCACACCACCATGAGCTTCATCATAACATTTTTTCAAACTTCATACAAACCGTTTAAATACTCTGTTTGGCGCCAAAAAATTTTCAATTTGTTGCTTAAAGTGACAACACTTGCATAAAAACTGTACCAAATCTCATAATAAACAGATGTCACCCAACATGAAATAAATATTGACAACCAAACATTCTACATACTAAAATGTATTTCATCCAAAAGTGTGTATAAAACACTATATAAATGAGATAATCTATACTACGTTTGTTTGTGTCTTTCGGCTTTTCCCGGTCAGGGGTCGCCACAGTGGAACTCCGGTCCGCTAATGATTGGCAGTTGATTTTTACGTACCAGCTTGCCAGGCCTGACACACAACCTTCAACGAAGGTACACCCATTCACGCATGTCTCCACGCAGAGGACGCTCTAGCTGAGAATCGAACCGGACAGCGTCTTACTGTGAGGTGACAACGCTACGTACTAACTTATAATTACTGATAATCTAAATAATACATATATTCCCCTTACCAATATGTGAACTATAATGAATTGATTAAATAAAAATCTATTAAACAAACAAAGTATTAATTTATAAAAAAGTTCCCATCCACTAATTAACACTATTCAATAATGTGTTAACAAACTATGATAATTTCCCATATAAAACTAACCCATTCCTTTCTTCAAAGATTGTTGAGACTACCTAATAATTAATAAGGGTTTGATGGTTATATGGTCATTCAGCCCCGGAGGTGTCGAGGCATCCGTATATATTTGCCACCATACATCCTTATAAGCCAAAATAGCTTTGATGTTACCTCCCATAGGGTCCAAAGCAACATTTTCTAAAATTGCAAACTTGAAAGTATGTTCAGCCCCATATTTCTCAACATGCCTGTATAAGGCGTTATTAACATCTTAATAGATTTTTATTTAACAATCAATTCATTATAGTTCACATATTGGTAAGAGGAATATATGTATTATTTAGATTATCAGTAATTATAAGTTAGTATGTAGTATAGATTATCTCATTTATATAGTGTTTTATACACACTTTTGGATGAAATACATTTTAGTATGTAGAATGTTTGGTTGTCAATATTTATTTCATGTAGGGTGACATCTGTTTATTATGAGATTTGGTACAGTTTTTATGCAAGTGTTGTGTCACTTTAAGCAACAAATTGACATGTAAAATGTTTTGGCGCCAAACAGAGTATTTAAACTGTTTGTATGTAGTTTGAAAAATGTTCTGATGAAGCTCACAGTGGTGTGAGTGAAAGCGCTTAACTTTGTGTATATTAAATGTAGATTTTTTTATCCAAACGTATGGTTCAATAAGTGAAGGTTTTTTTTTTTCCATATCATTGTTTGGAGAGATCTTGTATTTTGTGTTACACTATCCCAGGAGATTTGGGTTGTGTGCGAGGATAGTGAGCGTGTTTTGGCATCCGTGGACATCAGCGTTCTTAAGCTCCACTTTCATTTGAGGAGTTCTCTAGACATGGAAGCAAGCAGAATCCCAGCAGTCTCAGGTGAGTCACTATCACCATTGTGCCTTTAGTGAACACCCTAGGAGCTGCATTGAGCCTAAAGGCCAGTGCTCTGAACTGGTAATGCCTGGCTCCCAGCCAGAAGTGTAGGTATCTCTTCTGGAGCGCCTGTTCATTTTGATATGACAGTATGCATCTTGAAGATCTATCGACTACATCCAGTCGTCCTTTTAGTAGAAGAGGTAAAAGGGACTGAACCGTAACCATCCAGAACTTCAAGTATTTTACTCACTGCTCGAGTCTGCTGAGATCCAGAACTGCTCTGAAGTCCACCGTCTTCTTTTTTGGTGCTATAAAGAATCTCGAGTAAGTTCTGGATCCTTGCTGGTCTGGGGCCACTTTTTGAATGATCCTTTCTAGCAACTTTTCTATTTCCAAGGCTCCAGCCTCCCTCTTATTGGGTGGAACATCAGGGATGCTTTTCATTTTTGTTGGGGGAATTTGGGAAAATTGTATGAAATAACCTTTGGATATGACTTTCTGCACTTAAATGTCTTATGTGACAGATGCCCAGTCATCTGGGTGCAGAGAAAAACATCCCCCCAACTGCCTCCAGAGTGCTGCAATCAGGTAAACCTTTAGAAGCGCTGGTAAGGTCGGTCAGTAAGTTATCTCTGAAGCTCAGACTCTGTGGGCCACCTTCGGCATGAGGGCAGTGTTGAGTTCCCCCCTCTCCTCCAGGAAGAACCATCTCCTCATGACTCCTGGAAAAGCCCTTAGGAGTTGTGGAACCACATCTTTATTACTACCTTGCTGATTCCTGGAGAAGGATCTCTGAGGAGTAGAAAAATGGATCCCAACAGCAGACAGAGTATTTCCATCTTGCTCACTTCTGGAGAAGGTTTAAAAGGTAGCATTGATGAATGAACACTTGGACTCCTCAAAATCATATAAGCACATCAAGGCATGCCTCCTGACCACTATGCATGAAACCGAGGTACCTTCTAGCTGCATGAGATTAAACTCATGGATGCATTGCAGATGGACTGCAGGGTGACTAATTCTGAAGCTTTCTTCTGGTCCTAAACAGACATGGACCTCAAAATAGATCTGGAAAGCTCCTTGATCAAATCTCTTTGTAGGCTGGTGAAATGTGTCAAATAGTTCAGCGACTGAAAGGCAAAGCTTAGTGAGGTATAAATGTGCTTGCCAAATCTGGCCAAAGCTCTAGGATTTCTATTAGATGGATGGATAAACAAGCTCTGTCCTGCAAGCTCTCTCTTACTACCTGCTGCCACCAACACCATGACATCTAGACAGAGACTCCGTTGCTCCAGTGGGCCCTATCTTAAGGAGAAGCTTGAAGCTTGTCAGGTCTTTCAGCAATAGGTTCCACTGTATCAGGTTCCTTCCATGCTAGGTATGAGAAGATCGATTAACTCATCCGCCAGAGGGACCACCCAAGACACAGCCGGGCCAGCCTCGAAAGAGGACCATCCAGCTCTCTTTTTAAGAAATTCTAGTATCTCTACAAAAGAATCATCATTGGGTGGAGATCTGTGTGTGTGTGTGTGTGTGTGTGGGGGGGGGGGTTCCCCTTCACTAAAGGCTGTCTTCAGTGACAGATTCCCGAGGAGAATCTAAATGCCTCCTTTTTCACATTCTCTCACTAGGAACCTCACCAGGGGCATGACCTGGTGAAGTATTGGAAGAAGGTGGGGAGTCCTGTAGTAGGACTGTCTAAAGGCTTGCAGGAGGTGGCTGTCCCGGTGGAGTAGGCATGACAGGATCAATGCTCGGAGTCAGTGAGCGAGAGTAGGATCTAGAGAAAGCAAGGATGTCATTCCTCTGTGTAAAGAGAAAGCCCTCTCCACAACCTAAAAGGCAGAAGGTCACGAGAAAAAGCAGTTGGTCACATACGAGCAGGAGCCACCAGTGCCAACCTCTGTAACCCTGTGGAATCCTGCCTCGAGCAAGGAGTCAGGGCTGAGCTATCCAATGCTGTAGCAACAAGAGGCAAGGACATCTGAGAAAGCCTTGGAGTGAAAATCAACCCCTCCCCCCACAGCTAGTACTGATGGTTTGGCTCTAAGAAGATCGCAACTGGCCGACTCGAGGGAATAGTTGGCGTAGACGAAATGAGCAGTTTTTGGACCCAACAAAAACATCTTCGAGAATCGTAGATCTGAGGGCTCAAACCACTAGATGGATCACAGAACGAGAAGCAAGTGATGTTGAGATGACGAAAGGCTTACAGGTCCAATGGCAGCCAGAGCCAAAATGACCCCCATCTGAATCTGAGCTATGAGAAACTTGCCCATCATCCTATCCACCTCTGGCTCAGACAAGCTCCTAGAAGAACTAAGGTATGAAGTAGTAGATGGTGGTCTGGAAGATTTTCTAGGTGTCTCCTTTAAGAAGTGTGAATGAGAGAAGATATCAGATCTGGGGTGAATAGAGGAGATCGGATTCAAAGAGAACTGGATCTTGACATAGTAGGATTCCAGGAAAGTGTCAGATCTGATGTCTTGGTAACTTCACCTGGTGGCTAAAAAGTCAGAGCCGGAAAACAATCAGGGGCTGGTTTCCTGGACTCCTTTTCTTTAGGAACAGAGTCAAGCTTCCCTTTGTCTGTTTCAGCCCCAGTTAAGGCAGAAACAAAAGCAAACAAACCTTTCAGAATGAGATTACTCCTTCTGTTACTTAAAGCATAGGAACTGAACCCCGAACAAACTGATCAGTCCACATCTAGGTGGGCTGCTCCTCGTGTCCATACAAGTTACGGATCTGCACACAGGATATGCACTTTTTTAAAACCCATAAGCTCGTCGGACACAAGGGGGAGGTTGGGGGGGGTAGACAGAAAGGAAGAAAGAAAATAACACTGGCATTCAAAAGATACCCAAATTCGGGTAAGTAGAAGGAGGAAAGGATACCAACAATACTATCAAAAGGTACCCTTGACACTAGTAGAAAGGACTGACAAATGGCAGAAAAAGGAAGGAAGATAATGGATACAAAGAAACAAGTTCTACCTATTGGTAAAGGAAGGAGGAGGGAAGCAAGCTAAACACAGAAAACTTTCATAAAAAAGAACAAAGTCAACCTAACCTCCAAATGCTCAAGAGCAGAAATCTGCATCCAAACAATGTGGCAGCAAACAAGATCTGAGGTATACCTGGAGAGTTTGGCATTATGGATAAAGAGAGAAGTTCGAGAGCTAGATCTGCGAATCTGGTCCGATGTTGAATCTGAGACCCACTAGTTGAGGAATGAATGAAAATTACATCAGGTCAAAAGGTCTCTGCACTTCAAACACATGAAACTGGGACTCTACCCATAATTTCTTGCTGTCCTCCTCATAGCTTCAGATAGAGTTCGCCTGTTACACCTAGTACACAGATTAACACCCTAAATAAAACATTGTCTAGAGAACCAAAAAAACACCACCCAAGTACAGAGGAACCATGAAATTTGGAAGGGATGCTGAACTAGATGAAATATGGACGTGGATCTATCATTATGGCCAAGTACATAACTTATGTATCGGACGTTGTCCAATTTCATGTTCAACAATTGGGACAGAAACCCAAGCTTCCTTTTCCTTGGGCAGCTTCAAGGGAGGAAGTTACTGAACACTGTCGAGTGAAAAGATGATCTGATCTCAACTGTACATCCAATTTATACTGAGACACAAAGGTGTGTACCGTGGACCAGGTTGCAGCTGCACTTACCTCAATAGGCAGACTTTTCTTAAAGTCCGAACATGCAGACAATGATCTCGTTGAGTGAGCTGTGGGCTTTTGGAGCAAGAGAATATTCAGATGTTCGTGGACATAAATGCAGTCATGCCAACCGTTTTGAAAGCGTAACCTTTAATACATTTTTGCCCATTTTGACTTTAAAGAACACAAAGTTGGGTCTACCTTTTCTGGAATCCTTAGTGTGATTAAGATAAAATCTCAAATGCCAAGCACATCTAACAGGTGAAAAGTAAATTCACCTTTGAATATGTTGAAAAAAAGAATAAAATTGACAGATTGATGTAAATTAGATTCGGATGTCACCTTGGCAATGAAGGTTGGGTTCGGTCTCAGAAAACCCCTGCCTTTATGAAAAAACTAAGTAAAGAGGCTTGCAAGACATTGCTTGTAATTCAGAGATTCTCTTGGTAGAAGTGACTGCTATAGGAGTTTACTAGGCTATTGGCCCTGAGGCCCTTATAAGCCTAGCCAACAGTTTAGCCCATGTTTAGACAAATTGGCACCCAATGCCCCTGTTCAGCAGGGACATGGGTGGAATCCCAGGGGTATATCTTCTGTTTCCCATCCAGTATTCCAGGTTGCGCTTAAAAAGGGGTAAAGAGGTACACTGCTTGATGTGGAGAGGGAGTCTATTTCATAGATGAGCTAGTCTCTCGGACACAAATATGTCCCACCAATAAGTCCTGTTGATGTCACAGACCAGGTTGAGGCCATGTATGTGGGTTAGTTGAGTGGTGCTTGACTTGCAGATATGAAGCAGTCCCATCAAGCTGGAGTCCATGATTGCCTTGTATGCCAGACAGAGGTCACCTCTGAGGAGTCTGTAAGAAACTGAGTAGAGGGATAGGGCTTTTAGCCTGTCTGTGTATGGTAGATGTTTGAGGCCCTGGATTCTCCTGGTGAGGAACCCCTGTGGTCTCTCAAGCTACTGTACGTGCTTTGCGAGGTACATGCCAAAAGGTGCACTGTACTTAATAATGGGCCTTATAAGGGAAGAATACAGGGATCTTATGACCTTCCTTGTTCTTGTATGAGATACCCTTACTTATGAGGTCGGCCATGTACAAGACTTTATGTACCACAGAAGCAACTTGGTGGTCAAACGTCAGGTTGCTATCAACCTGGGTGCCCAAATCCCTCACGACTAATTGAGTGCTTAGGACATTAACGTGATCATTTGTGGGAACGTCACTCTCCCCAAAAAGGAGGATGATGAATTTTTTTTGTATTCAGCTTGAGGCCATGTTTCTGGCACCAATCATTTGTCTGAGTGAGACCCTCTTGGAGGATGTCCACATCACTAGGGGAATTGAAGACAGCACCAAGCTTGCAGTCATCTGCTAACTTGGCCAGCCATAGCACACTGGTTTTGGTCTGCACCTCAGAAAAGTACATCTCAAATAACAGAGGCCCCAAGACCAAACCCTGGGGTACGCCTCTTGTTACGGGTCTACTGCTTGAGGTGGCTTCTCCTATTTTGACTATGTGGTTTCTGTCAGTGAGCCAGTTTGCTACCCATCTGGTAACATATGGATTGATGTCTAGTTGAGAGAGTTCATCTATTATGCCCGAGTGGGGAATAGTGTCAAAGGCTTTGGCCAGGTCAAGGTAGGCGGTGTGCACAGTCTTCTCATCCATGGCTTTGGTGACCGTCTCAAAGAAGTCGACCAAATTTAGCAGACATGACCACCCCTTGACGAAGCCAAACTCTGTGGGATCAAGTGTTTGGAGGTTGCCAATGTCCTTGTTAATGAGGTCCATGATAATCCGTTCCATGGCCTTGCAGATCAGGCTAGTTAGGCTGATGGGTCTACAATTTCCCAGATTGGTGGACACTCCACCTTTGTGTAAAGGGATGACAGTGGCTGTCCTCCACTCAGCTGGGATGAAGCCAAGCTTTGGTTGAATAGGGTGCCTAAAGGTGCTGCAAGTTCCTGCCTGAGTTCACGTAGGATGCAGCCTGGGATGTTATCGGGTCCCATGGAGGCTGTATTTTTGGCCTTTGAGAGAGCAGTGATGACCTGTTCCCTACATATAAGGGGAAGGGGCAGGTACTGGGGATGTCCTGATTTACTGATGAGGGGGACAGTCGGGTAAAGTTTTAGCTAAACCTGTCAGCCAGCAAGTTTGCTATTATCTACGGCATTTGTATATGTGGTGTCCTTCACCACCAGTTCTGAATAGATCTGGGTGCTTCCTTTGAGGTTATGGACATATGTGAAGAAGGCCTGATGACTGTCTCTAGTAGATGTGGTCAATTTGGACTCAAAGTTTGCTTTGAAGGATTTCATTAGTGCTCTTATTTGCTTGTTCAGGCTAAGGAGACATTGCTTCCAATTGGGCACCTGCTCCTTCTTGGTCTTGGACAGCAATTTTTTTCCTTTTGTTATAGAGTTTATTTATTGCAGATGCCCACCAGACAGGTTTATTCTTCCTTGCGGAGGATGATTTAGTCCTGTCGGGTATTCCTGACTCCATTCATCTATATAAATGCTCATATAGTATTTTGGTGTAGTTTTGGATATTGGTGCAAGTTGCTACAGAGGAGAAGGGGGCTGTGAAGCTCTTTATGGTATCTCTCAGGAGGCTATGAAGAAGAATGTCTTCCATGACAAAAATTTCAAATCTACTGTGGCTGCTGGTTCAAAGGGAAAAGAGGTTAAAGCTTGCAACACCAAGGTAATGTACACCATGGAGGTGCTGGGTCCCAACCTACAGGTCTAAAGAACAGTGTCCCTACAAAAAGCTTTAGCAATACGGGTTTGACCTTGACCAACATGAAAACTTGAAATTGCCTCCAGCTGAACCTTGATCGTAGAGAAACTAGAACCACTCTGAAAAAGCTCTGAGAGATCTAGTATCATCAGCAGGGATGCCGAAAAGGGATCTGTCCTTTTTTGGAGGTCCAAACGGAGAGACCCTTTTCCACTTCCTTAAATTTACTTTTTTTGTGCAAGAGGTTTGTGAAGCTGGGAGGATGTAAATCTGCTTTGAATACCTTACATCTTTGGCCATCATCAGAACTAGAAGAACCATGCAGTTAGTTTGACTCGGATGGATGACACAGATCATCTGGCTTGTGTGCCAGTGTCCAGGGAGGACAAAGCAGATGATACAACAGGGAAGGAAACCAAACCTGATGTGGCCAGAAGGGGGGCAATGAGGATTACCTTTGCTCTGCACCACCTTGCTTTCTGGACAAACTTTGGAATTAGGGGAAAAGGAGGGAAAGCATAGAGTAGACTTGGGGTCCAACTGTGGAGAACAGTGTCTCTTGGTGACGGACCCTGTGGAGGGTCAATGGCAAAGTACATGTTGCATCTGTAATTCAGAGAAGAAGTAAATAGGTCGCAGCAAGGTTGGCGCCAGAGGTAAAAAAAAAAAAAAAAAAAAAAAAAAAAAAGGGTCTTTGGCTGCCACCTGAGGGACCACTTGTGAGGAAGCAGAATACTCCTGCTCAGCCTGTTGACTAGCGCAATGAATCTCCTTAGGAAACTTGTTGCTACCAGAAAGTGGTGAGAAGACATCGCCCACTGCCAGACCCTCAAGGCTTCTCGGCATAAAAGATAGGATCAGATTCCTCCCTGTTTGTTTAAATACCAGACTACCAACATGTTGTCCATCTGTTTTGCTATCACACCTTCTGGGAGACCTGCAACACAAAGAACTGCCCTCATCTCCAGAACACTGATGTGCATGTTGGCCTCTGATGAAGTCCACGTAATGAACGGTCTTTCCTTCATAATGCCCAGTACCCTAAAAGGAAAGCATGTGTGGTAACTACTGTAGCTGGAGAGGGTAGAGAAAAAGTGTAACCTTGGAGGATCTGCGGAGAGGAGATCCACTACTGAATGTGTGTTCTGCACAAAGGAGTTAGTCTTACTGGTGCCTTCATCGAATGGTAAATTTACGACCACTGGACTGCCAGTGTCCACTGGAGCATCCTCATGTAAAAACAAGCGCATGAAATAAGAAGTTATGTACTCACCATAACGTTCCATCTGAGTAGGTAAACTTCATTTGTCAGCAACCTATGGGATTCGGATCCGACCTCGGATCCTAGCCGGCAGTTTTCAACAGCTTTAGATCCGAGCTCCAAGCTCCTTCCCCTACCCATAATCCCCTGCCAACCCTGACTGACCTCAGATCAAGTTTGCCCAAAGCAGATACTGCCCGAAGACTAATACTTTCAGATAAGTGGGTAACACCCATGGACCTGAGTATGAAACATTCATAAGTGAGGGACGGTTGCTGACAAATGAAGTTTACCTACTCGGATGGAATGTTATGGTGAGTACATAACTTCTTAATCTGAAGTAGTTAACTTCATTTGTGCAGCAACCTATGGGACAGAGTCCCCAGCTACCTGAACCGTGGGCGGCCTTCATGGAAGGATGTTTCGGAGCACTGCAGAGCCAAAGGATGCTCTCACTCTGGAGATAATGTCCAATTTATAGTGATTGATAAAGGTATGAGATGAGGCCCAAGTGGCTGCTGAACAAATATCATCCAAAGAGACTCTAGCTCTAAAAGCTGCAGAAGTAGACAGACCGAGTAGAGTGGGCACTGACTCCCCGATGTGCGAGCCTGCCAGAACTTTCATATGCTAAAAGGATACACTGCGAGATCCATCTAGACAGCGTAACTTTAGACACAGATTTACCCAAGTTAAATTTGGCAAAGGAGACGAACAACTGGTCAGATTGCCTATGACCAGATGTCCTGTGGATGTAGAAGCAAAGTTGTCTATGCACATCCAGAGAGTGTAATTTATGTTCCCCTTTGTTTTGGTAATTAGGGAAGAAGACTGGTAGGTTGATGGACTGGTTAATATTCGATTCAGAGGCAATCTTGGGAAGAAAGGAGGGATTGGTCCTGAGGTAAACTCTATCCTTGTGAAAAGTCAAATATGGGGGTTTTACACAGAGGGCCTGTAGTTCAGAGACCCTTCGAGCCGAGGTGATAGCGACAAGAAAGGCCGTTTTACATGACAAGAATTTAAGATCTACTGAAGCTGCAGGCTCAAACGGGGGAGCTGTTAAGGCCTGAAGCACCAGCGTTAAATCCCAAGGAGGGACTACATCCTTCACTGGAGGTCTGAGCAGAAAGTTGCCCTTCAAAAAGGTCTCACACAATTTCGAGTTGATCAAAGGGCCCAGTTCATTTCCCACGTGATAATGAGAGAGAGCTGCTAGTTGAACCTTGACTCTGGAGGAGCTAGCCCCCTGATGAAACAGCCCTGACAGGAAGTCTAATACCACTGGCAAAGGAGCTGTGAAAGGATTCAAATTTCGACGTTCCGCCCAAATGGAGAAACGTTTCCATTTGCTACTATAGACCTTTCTAGTAGAAGGCTTGTGCGCTGCTACTAGAATAGTTTTAACTGGGGAAGAGATACCGGGAGTTCTAGCTACAAGTGGAACTGGAGCAGCCAAGCTGTGAGCTTAAGATTGTCCAGATTCGGGAGTGGGAGATCTAGGGGGTGGGATATTAGATCCGGACAGGGATCCAGAATCCAAGGGGGATTCACCAGATGAGACCAAAAATAAGAGAACCAGGGTTGACGAGGCCAGAATGGGGCAATGAGGATTATCCTGCTCCCCAACCGGCTGGCTTTCTGCAAAAACTTAAGCATCAGAGGAAGAGGAGTGTAAGCATAAAGTAGACCGGGAGACCAAGCATGCACCGGAGCGTCTCTCGGAGGTTCCCCGGAGGGGGAAATGAGAGCGAAGTAGTCGTAACATTTTGTGTTCGAGGGAGAAGCAAAGAGATCGCAACAGGGTTGACCCCATTCGGCGAAAATCTGATTCGCTATCTCGTGATTCAGAGACCACTCGTGTGGTAACAGGATGGTGCAACTTAGTCTGTCCGCTAGGATGTTGGACCGCCCCGGAATGTGCGTTATAAGAAAGCGGTTGGTGGAGATCGCCCATTCCCACACCCACATGGCCTCTCGACAGAGTGGGTAGGACCTGGTTCCCCCCGTTTGTTGATGTACCAGACAACAGACATATTGTCTGACTGAATCGCAATAGTTCCTACAGGAAGAAGGTGCTGAAGTGCTTGCAACGCTAACAGCACTGCCCTCATCTCTAGGACATTGATATGCAGAGAGGTCTCCGTGGGGTCCCACGTGCCTTGGACTGTCCTGCCCGAACAATGCCCCCCCACCCGAGGCGGGAGGCGTCCGTGGTCACCGTGGCTAAGGGAGGGGCCCATGGAAAAGGTCATCCTTCCTGGAGAATCGGAGATTGGAGTCACCATAAGAGGGCCCTCTTGCAAGCCCTGCTGAGAGGAATGGGATGGCTCAGAGGAAATCGAAGGAAGGACCACTGGACCTGGAGGGTCCATTGCAAGACCCTCATGTTCAAATGCGCCATTGGCAAAAGGTTGATTGCCGCCGCCATCGAGCCTAGAGCCCTCAGGACCAATTCCGCCGGAGAAGCTGGAGAATGTAAAATGGCCCGCACATGTAGCCTCTGGGTTCATGGTCTGTGGTCAAGAAAGCTAGGAGCTGGTTTGTATCTAATCTTGCCCCTATGAAGTCTATAGTCTGAGTCGGGGTAAGAGATGACTTCTCTATGTTGATAGTGATCCCCAGCTGGGGAGCTAGACGAAGAAAGTAGTTTCTGGCTGTGCAGAGTAGATGCCTTGTTGGGGCGGTCAGGAGCCAGTCATCCAGGTACAGGTAGACCTGGATTCCCTGAAGCCTCAGGTGGGCCGCAATCACTGCTAACACTTTGGTGAACACCCTGGGGGCTGTGGTGAGACAGTACAGTTTTGTACCTACCATAAATGTAGATGTTCGAGTGCGAATACAGCTGCAGTCATAACAGATGGGTTCTCCTGCCATCAGGCGGGTCCTCGGTCGGCCGAATTCCAAAGTCTAGGTCCGGCGTCGGTTGTCGTCGCTTCTTCCCTGACGTCAGTGCGACAGGGGTATAAAAGAACCAGCCGATGCCATTTTCTTCAGTTTTTCTTGCCCCAGATGTCAGGTGCCCCCAGAAGGAAGGCAATACATAAATTTATGTAATAATGCAATGCAATATAATCAAAAAACAGTAGTTGCAAGCAAATACACCATAAATGAATACCCCAATTAGGTTGTATGAGGAGGTGTTAGCCAATAGGCCTGTCCCAAGAGGGGAAGGAGGGAGGGAAACCTGGACTGCAGCTGTATTAGCACTTGAACTTCTACATTTATGGTAGGTACAAAACTGTACTATGTTCATCGTGCATACAGCTGCAGTCATAACAGATGGGTAGAATCCCAAAGCTAAAAAAGGGGTGGTAGGCACTAGGTGGAACTAGGAGGAGCCAGGATGCCCTGCAAGACTACAGTGGCAGAGCCTGCTCTAGTTTTGGAGTATAATGGTAGGTGGTAGTGCTTGGAGAAGGTATGCACAGAACTCCAAGTGGCTGCTTCCAAAATATCTTTAGTAGGAACTCCTCTGAGGAAAGCTGCAGAGGTAGCTGTGGCCCTTGTGGAGTGGGATCTGATGCCTGCAGGTACAGTTTTACCATGAAAAGAGTAACAAAAGCGTATGCAGTGGGCTATCCATTTTGAGATTGTCTGTTTGGAAATTGGCTTCCCTTGAGCTCCTATAGCATAAGACCCAAAGAGTTGTTCTGATTTTCTGAAAGGCTTTGTTCTGTCCAAATAATAACGCAGCTGTCTGTGGATGTCCAAGGAATGTAGTAGTCTCTCCCCTTTGTTTTGAGGATTAGGGTAAAAGGTAGGTAAGTGGATAGCCTGATTCAAAGCTACCCTGGATACCACCTTTGGCATAAAGGACGGATTTGTTCGTAAGGAAACTCTGTCCTGATGGAAAATGATGAAAGGCTGCACAGCCATGAGGGCTTGTAGTTCCGATACCCTGCGAGCTGAGGTGATAGCCAGAAGGAAGGCTGTTTTCCAGGACAAATATTGCAAATCTGTTGAGGCAGCTGGCTCAAAAGGAGGCAAGGTCAGCTTTTCTAGAATGAAATTGAGGTCCCAAGCAGGTATTGGTTGTTTCCTTGGGGGTTTTATATTCTTAGCCCCTCTGAGGAACTGTCTTAAGAGGGGGTGAGAGAATAAAGGAGGATCAGTGTTGTATTCTGCAGAAATGGCTGAGGCATGGATTTTGATGGAGGAGAATGAAAGTCCACTGCTTAGCAGCTCAGCTAGATACTGTAATATTTGAGGTAAATTCAGTATTCCAGGATTCTGGCCCTTTTTCTCATTCCAGGCACAAAACCGTTTCCATTTTGCGGAGTAAGCTTTTCTAGTAGAAGGCCTTCTGGCCTCCAAAATGACATCCTGCACCTCCTTGGAGAATAGGGTCTGTTGTGAAGTTAAGGAATCTTCCATGCGGCCAGATTGAGTGTTTTCAGCTGACTGTGAAGAGTTTTGAAGCTGTGCTGAGTCAGAAGAAGAGGCATTAAAGGTAGGGTCCATGGTGGGGAATGCGTCAGGCTCCTCAGGAGTGGGTACCAGTGCTGTCTTGGCCAGTCTGGAGCAATGAGAATCATCTTTGGTCTGTCTGCTCTGGTTTTTAATAGAACTTTGTGCAGCAGAGGAAGAGGTGGAAAGGCATAAACTGTCATTGTTGTCCAACTGAACGAGAGCGTCCACTCTCCAGGCCTGTGGATGAAAAGTCCTTGAGCAGAATTTTGTCAATTGGTGATTTTTGTGGGAGGCAAAGAGATCTATGTCTGGCCTTCCCCATGCTTGAATTATCTCTGTAAAAACTTGAGGATGCAACTTCCATTCGTGTGGATCTGTCATATTTCTGCTTAGGTTGTCTGCCAGTGTGTTTTCCTTGCCTGGCAAGTACTGTGCTTGAAGCTCGATTTGTAATTCCAGAGCCATGTTCCAAAGTGACATGGACAGCCTGCATAGGGGGTATGAATGGGTTCCTCCCCGTTTGTTTATGTACCACATTACTGTGGTGTTGTCTGTCCTTATCAATAGTTGACCTGGATGCAGAAGGTCTTTGAAAGCTATAATAGCATTTATTACTGCCAGCATTTCCTTTTGATTGATGTGTAGGTGCTTTTCTTTTTGGGACCATTTGCCCTGAATGCACCGATCTGTCATGTGCGCCCAGGCGTAGTCCGAGGCGTCTGTTGTGATGACTTGATTTGCTTGAGGCTTGCAGAATGGGAGACCTGTGTTTGTTTGGCATGCTTGAGCCCACCACAGAAATTCCTTTTGAAGACATGGAATCAGTGGTATTATTGTTTCCAAACTGTGGCTGTGTTGAGACCATAGGTTTTTCAGGTACCATTGAAGTTTTCTCATATGCAGCTTTGCACATGGGATTAGTAGAATGCAAGATGCCATGAATCCCAGAGCCTGCAGGATTTTCCTTGCAGTCAGCCTGGAGAAATTTGCTAGTTTTCTGAAGTATTGAGTTAGTTGCCCCTGTTTCTCTGGCGTGAGGTAGGCCATCTGGGTGTTTGTGTCCAAGTTGGCACCCAGGAAAATTATTTTTTGAGATGGTATTAGCCTTGATTTCTTTTTGTTGACTGTGTATCCCAGAGAATTCAACAACATTATTACAAAAGCCAGATGTTTCAGAAGTATGTGCTTGCTGTCTGCTTGGATCAGGCAGTTGTCCAAATATGGGTATATTTCTATCCCTTGAAGTCTGCAGTAGGCAATTACTGATGCCAGGCATTTCGTGAATACTCTGGGTGCAGTAGATAAGCCAAAGGGCAATGCAGAGAATTGATAATGGGTTGAACCTGCAAGAAATCTGAGGTATCTTCTGCAATCTTGTCTGATTGGGACATGCAGGTATGCCTCCTTGAGGTCCAATGTTACCAGCCAAGACTCCTTGCCCAGCATGGGAAGAAGCTGCTGTAATGTGAGCATCTTGAATTTTGGCACGAGTAAAAATGTGTTTAGGATGGATAGGTCCAAAATAGGTCTCCAATCTTTTCCCTTCCTTGGTACCAGTAATAGTCTGGAATAAAAACCTTGACCTTGTTCTTGTGTAGGTACCTCTTGAATAGCTTTCATGTCCATGAGATCTGAAATTTGTCTTTGTGCCTCTGCCCTTTGATTGTGTGGCAGGTTTGGCATGCCTCTCATTTTTGGAAGGGTGTGAAAATGGAATCTGTAGCCTCTGTTTATAATGTCCAGGATCCATTTGTCTTTTGTGACGATATGCCAATTTTTCGAAAATAATGCCAGTTTTCCACCTAAAGGTGCTGCCATTTGTGCCTTGCTTGGCATGCAAAGGGGAAAGTCATTGGGTTTGCTTTCTGAATGGCTGTGAACTATCCTCACCACCTCTTTGTGTAGGAGCTTGCCATTGTCTGCCTCTAAACGATCCTTGAGATTGCCCTCTGCCCCTAGGGCACCTGTATCTACCTCTTTGGGGTCTGGCCGTGGTTGGAAAGGACCAATTTTTGGAAGGCCAATTTCTACTGAAATGTGGAGGTTGTACCTGTAAGAAATCTTTCACTGTTTGCATTGATTTAGCCTTTTCCTCTATTTTCTTTAATACCTCCTCAGCTTTAACACCAAATAATACATCTTTTTGTAGAGGGGCATCTAGTAATTTAGCTTTGACATGATCTGGTAAGGTTTGCTCCTTGAGCCAGGCATGTCTATGTATGACTGATCCTGTAACAGCAGCTCTACAAGAGGCCTCTAGAGCATCAAAACCACATTGCAAGGTATGTTTACCCACTTGTTCTGCACTATGCATCAAATCCTGCAACTCCTTCAAGTCTGGTTGTTCAGGTTGTGACATTTTGCTTCTCAACTGTGATAACAGAAACTGTTGGTACTTTAACATATGGAACTGGCAGTTTAATGCCCTCATGGTTAAGGTGGCCGAGGTGTATACCTTTTTCCCCACCTTTCTAAAGCTCTGGAATCTCTCTCTGAAGGTAATGGATTTTTAGCAGTGGAGGCCTTAATTCCCTTGGGGCCCTGTTAAACACTTGAAAAAATCCACAAACGTCTCCAAGAACAAGGCAGAAGCCCTCACAGTCCTAAATTTATTAAAACAAATCAAAGCGTGGCGTTTCGCCACACACATATGGTGGCTTCTTCAGAGGATACAAAGGCAACCAAACACAAGCAGTTAAATACTGAAAGTTAATTGAAGTCAACTGCGTAAAATAAAAAAGCCTCAGGCATAGTTTAAATACATGCTAAACTGTTGATGTAGTTAAAAGACTGTGACAATACAAAAAGACACAATATTTTGACACAGTCAAACCCAAATAAAATTCAGTATATTTCCTAAGAAATAAAAATACACAAAAAGTGTCACAAAATTGTATGTACATTTAAAAGCAAAAAAGCAAAAAATAAAATAGTCATTCCCAACATTATTTTAAAAGCGACATAATAAAACAAAAAAATAACTTTTTAAAAAAGTTAAAATAAATTAAAAAAAGATAAGATGTACCATCTAAAGTGTGACCTAAAAATAAAGTAAAAAATTAAGTAAAAGTGTTGTGTGTGCGGACGCATTGACATCGTGGCGTTCCTTCGTGAGGTTTTGTCGTTAGGCCCGGCAAGCCAGCATGTAAAACTCTACATTAAAATCATAGCGACGGACGGAGTTCCGGCGGAAAACCGGAAAAAAGCGAAAAGACACACACACACACACTAAGTGTAAATAAAACAACCTAAGCCAAACCTTGCTAGGTGAAATACCAACAAAAAGGTAGAAAACAGTGCCACCAAGTGGCTTGACACTGTACCCACACATAGTGGGCTAATGCAAAAAGGACTAAATCAATGTGATCTTTAAAGTAAAAGGAACAACTATCTCATATCACGATTTTAATTTGAGATAAGCATTCAACCCGGAGGTAGAAGCATTTAAGCTTAAGTTGCCAAAGCAATTCATTTGTCTCAAACAGGAGTGGTCAATCCCATGATGAAGAGAAAGCATGCCAGGGAAAGAACAGATATGCACCTGTTTTGAGTTAGAAGCCAAGAGGCAAAAACACATTAGCAAAAGAACCATTAGTGCCATAACTGAGTCTGTAACAATTCTTGTTGATGTTCTTTACCTCTTCTAAACGGACTAAACCGACAACAGGACTATCACCTCACTTCTCACAGCTCACCTACAGGTGCAAACCAGTTGATAAAAAACATGTTTGTCTGTATTGTGTTCTTCACACACCCCAAATGGAAAAATGAACAAGGCAGACTAGGAGGAGGGAGGGGCAGGAGGGAGAAGAACATGGAGGGGAAAAGTTGCCAGAGGCACTAAGATTAAGAACCGACACGAGTGCAAAGGCAACTCTTCTTGGAAGAGAGAGGTCTGTAAAACCCACTATTCCTTTTATTCAAGACCTCTTGGATAGCCACGTTTGACACAAGGGTTTGTCAAAATTGACATTCAACGTTAATGAGAACTGGTATAATGAAGGAAGGAATTCACGTATGTATCTTTCCTGTAAATTGTGGAAATTAACCTTCCTGTAATACAATCCCTAGTCAGTTTTACATCAAGGTAATTCATACTAACACCATCAAACTGGAAAAGTGAATTTAAGAAGCGGTGTTGTACTATCATCAAGGTAGCGAGTATAGTAGAAGGTTGGCCTTCTCTGCCCCCATGGGGAGCCATGGCAACCCTCTTTGAATGTAAATGTCTTTTTCAAACAGGAAATAATTTGATGACAAAATGATGTTAAGCAACTCAGTAACATTATTAATGACATTAATAGAGCCTGAAGCTCACATAAAAGCAAGTCAATCCACTCAATGGCCTCCTGGTGTGGTATGGATGTATAAAAGATGACCACCGTCTATGGTCAAAAAGTTAACATCCATATCGCAAAACCCATTGGGTCAGAAAAGAAAACAAAGCCCCATTTAGGTCAGAAAGAAAAGACCATGAGTCTTTACAAATAGTAAGTACACTTGTCAACATACTGGTTCAGTAAAGTATCCACGAATTTTGAACAAGGGTAGGTGAGAGAAAGCCTACCATCTATCAGTGCCCTCATAGGTGGATCCCAATCTTGGGGATTCCCAACTTAACAGGGGGTCTTGGCGTGGAAAATGTCTATATATTTATGTCTCCTCATCTATTCTGCCGTTGATGAAAAAATCCTCAGATAACCCCCTAATCCTACTGGCACTGATATTCATCTAGTTGACAGATGACATTTTCTTTCTACATAGTCAGCCTGCTCAAAAGATGGCCAAACCGCCACGATGATCCTGACACGACATTTGGGAGACTGTAATGCTTCAAGTTGGTCCTTGGAAATATTAGGCGGAAGTACCCAACACACCTTCAGCTCAATAAAAACTCTGAAATGCAACTCACAGGGCACTCTCAAACATTTTTAGGACCACATGGAGGGGTTGAAAAAGAGTAGGCTAGGCAAGCTCAGAGAGAGACCAGGGAGTCTGTGGAAAAGTTAAACAGAAGTTTCAAATTTAGTTTATTACACATAATTTTTAAAATCAATAATACCCTGGCCAAGTAGCATTTGATGTATTACCCAAGTTACACAGCAACAATTGGTTAGTTAAGGTAAGGTGTGAAAAATTATAAATTGTAAAATCACCTTTCATATTCTTAACTTAACAGCAGTGTTGTTGTTGTAAAGGGGGGGGAGTTTTTTGATGTTTTGTCAATAGCATTCCCCCTGCGGCGACCCCTGTTGTTCCTGTTCCCTAAAATTATTTACCCGAGCAGGTATGGTTTTCTGTCCTCCCCTTACTGGTATCCTGTCTATTTTTATTTCCTCCTCACGTAAGGTTGGTCATTTTGTGTTGGTACATCTTGACAATCTGAGATGGATTAACCCCCAAAACTACCCTCAATTGTACACGAAATTAGGGAAGGCCATATCTTTAGAATAGGATGACCTATCCCTGTGAATTTTTGGCTTTATTTGTTTTCAAGCAAAAAAACAAATTAGTCAAATCAGATATACAAATAGAATAGTGTTTAACTAAACTAACCATGAAGATAAAAACTGCGACTGGAAAAGTGTCTTTAAGTCAATTAGAAAGTAGCGTTATTAAAAGCCAGATGGTGCAAATTAATTACACCTAAGTCCCCCGACAATGCCTACCTAGGCATTGTTTAAAAAGTAAGCAGTTTCCAGCCGCATTTTCCTGAGTTTTAAGTGTTTTGAATCCAAAAGTTTCAGTTTGTCTGCCAGAGAAACAGCTGCAGTGGAAAGCAAGCAAGGTCCTGCACCGCGTGCATCATTAAAAGGTTTAACAAAAGTGAAAAGTCACCTGTATTGGCCATTAGGATATGGTGGCTCCCTCCACCGATAAGTTTCTTATTCTCTTGATTTTTTCTGCCGTGTAAAAGGGCGCTTGGTTACCATTACTTTCATAGAAACAAGCATCAGAACAGCGACCCCAGAAGTTTGAATTATTCATAGAAAGTCTCAGAATTGAAGGTTCACCATGTCGCGAAGATAAAGAGCTTTCAAATGCATTAAAGCGCTCATTGAGGGTTCCTTGGGGCCCTGTGAGATAGTTTCTGGGTCAGCCGCATGGCTTTTGTATAAGAATTGGTGTGAGTCAGGAACCCGGTAGTACCTGTCAGGCTTGACTGGGGCTAGAGGTAAAGAGTCTGGGTTAAGGCAGGCCTCCGAATACACATCATCTAGAATGTCTAAGACGGGAGGTATAGCCAGAGGCCTGTGCTGAGGGAGCAAGAGAAAATCCCTAAGCCTTTTCTTGGAGTCTGAGTACTCTTGGCCTTCCCAGTGGAAGTGTTCCCTCAAGATATGAAAGGTTTCCCCAAAAGAGTAATCCTCGGGGGGGGGGGGAGACAGAGAGAATGGACTCCTCTGCATCAGAATCTTCATAAGGGGAGTATGAATGTTCCTGTTCATCAGAGTGCTCTGAAATAATGGAGGCCTGGTCCGAGGAGGGGGATTCTTCCTCCACTCTGGGCCTTTTGTCCAGGGGGGGTTGATAACCCCTGATAAGAGTAATCAAATCCTCAGCCATTTTGAGCATCTGTTTTTTAGGCATGGGGCCTGGAGAAGGGCCCTGTGGAGCTTGTCTCTTAGAATGCATGGTTGCTTTAGACTTAGTGAAAGCCTTGATGGAAAAAGAAGAGGAAGGCCTGAAGACACTTTGAGAGGTGGCAGACCTGTCTAAACTCTGAGTTTCACCGCCTAGAGTGGCTTCGGTATCGGTAGTCGGGGTGTGGGCCGAAGAGCCTGTGACCTCGGGTACAGTAAACACAGCCAATGAAGTGTTGTCGGTAGTCAGGGGCTGTGTAGGCGCCTCACTGAGAACCGGACCACCTGTAGTCGGCTTTGGCGTGGTATCGGTAGAAGCCGCGGACCTCGTATGTCGGTCCTTATCTTTGCGTCTTTTACTCAAAACTGGAGTCGGAGTATCCGACGACATAATGTAATTAAATTTTTTGCCAAAATAATGTTGGGCGAACTCCGCCCGGTGCTTAATGGTGCGTCTGTTGAATGTAGCACAAAAACGACAGGCCGAGATGTCGTGGTCTGGGCCTAAGCAAGGAATGCAAAGGGAATGAAAATCCTTATGCGGTATTTGCTTCCCACATGAAATACAATTATTAACTTTGTCTGACATCGGTCTGAGGCAAGAAAAGTTTCCCCAACGGGGTACTTAGCTTTCAAGAAGACTTCGGTTGCAAAAGTTTCGTAATCTCAGGAGCTGGCTGCTTCTGCTTCGGGCACTGCGCGGCAAGAAAAACTGAAGAAAATGGCGTCGGCTGGTTCTTTTATACCCCCTGTCGCACTGACGTCAGGGAAGAAGCGACGACAACTGACGCCGGACCTAGACTTTGGAATTCGGCCGACCGAGGACCCGCCTGACTGCAGGAGAACCCATCTGTTATGACTGCAGCTGTATGCATGATGAACATCAAAGGGAAGGACCCTGAATTGGAAATGACTGGCTCCTAGCCGGAAGCGGAGGAACCTTCTGGATCGCCTGTCCATCAGAATGTGGTAGTACGCATCCTTGAGGTCTATAGAGCACATCCAGTCGTTCTCCCGCAAAAGGGGGAGAATGGATTGAAGGGTGACCATGCGGAACTTCTCTTTGGTTACTAACAGGTTCAGGGAGGAGAGGTCGAGGATAGGTCTTAAGTCCCCCGTCTTTTTTGGCACCAAAAAGAACCTGGAGTAAAACCCCGACCCACACTGGTCTGGGGGGACGTGTTGGATGGCTCTTTTTCCCAGCAACTGTTGGATTTCTGTTGCTGCGGCCTCCCTCTGATCGGGTGGGACATCGGGGAGGTATCTGGGGCTGCATGGGTAAAGAGAAAAGGGAATCAGATACCCTCTGGATATAATGCGAAGCACCCAGCGGTCTGTCGTGATGGACTCCCAAGCTGCTAGGTGCTTCAAGAAACGCCCCCCGACTGCCTGCAGACTGGAGCAGTCGGGCAACCCCCTCAGGGGTGTTGTGTGGGTTGGTCCGAGAAGGGTTCTCTTAATCCAAAGTTGCGCGGGCCCCCTCTGCCTCTAGGGCGGCGTCCACCCTGCCCTCCTCTGCCGTGGAAGGGCTGGGAGTCTGGAGCGGGACGGGACTGTTGCGACTTCCGGAACCACATCTTCTTCTGTCCCTTTTTGTTCTTGGAGAAGGACCTCTGGGGAGCAGAGAAGTGGACTCCGACGGCAGACAATGTCTTCCCGTCCTTCTCGCTCTGGACCAAGGTATCTCGAACAGTTTTGCCAAAGAGGGCAGAACCATCGAAAGGGGCATTAGCGAAAGACGCCTTGAAGGGTTCCGCGAAATCACAGTGCCGGAGCCAGGCCTGACGCCTCATGACAAGGCCCGCTCCGCTGGCTCTAGTGGCTCCCTCCGTGGCATGGGATAGAAGCTGCACAGAGGTCTTTGATATGGATCAGAGAGTGGCCATCCAGGTGGAGTGCAAACGTTTGTCCTCCGCCGACATGGACTCGGGGGGGGGGGGGGGCACGCAGCATACTCTTTGATAAGGTCCCGCTGCAGCCGAAGCACATGTGCCATGTAGTTCAGCAACCTCACAGAGAAGGTAGCCGAACTAAAGACCCGCTTCCTCTAAACGGTCCATCAATCGAGACTCGGGGGATGAACCGAGGGACTCTCCTGAGCTAGTTCCCTCTTGGTGGCAGCCGCCACCAACATGGTATCTACACAGGGGGACCCTTACTCCAGTGGGACTTGTCAGAGGGTGGGCTAAGAATTTTGTCCGGGCTCTTGGGAACTGGCTCCACAGTGTCCGGCTCCTTCCACGCCCTGGTAATAATCAAATCTACCAGGGGGTCGGCCGGAGGAGACACCCAAGAGGTAGAGAGGCCTGCTTCAAACGCCTCCAGGAACACGGATTCGTCCGAGGTAGGCTTTGGGGCAGACCATCCCCCCCCTTTATCCTGAGCATCTCCATGATGTCACCAAATGAGACATCTTCAGGGGGTGATCTTGGGGAGCCTTCCCCCTCCTCCAAATCCGTGTCCTCTTTCACGGACACAGGGGGAGTCCAAGTGCCTCCTTTTGCACTTTCGCTTGTGAGGAACCTCCTCGGGGGGGGGGGCTGTCTGAGGTAGTCTCACCAGCCACGTCTTGTTCCAAAGGAATGACCTGGGACGTCAGAGCAAGCTGTCCCTGGGGCCGGGTGATGGAAGTCGGGCCCAACTGAGGAGGAGTGCAGGGTGGAGCCATGGCAAGGGCCGGGGGCCTGGATTCTCTCGACAGGACCCTCTCCACCACGTCAAATGCCGAGGGGGAGCTGCTCTCTCTGGGATCAGAAAGCAGACCTCCCTCGGATCCGATGGACGGATCAGAGCCGGCGCCGAAGCGATCGGATCCGATGGACCAGTATGCTCTGACCCGGACGGAGCCGAAGGCATACCGATACCACCGGATCCGAAGTTCAGCCCTCGACTCCGAGAGCTCGGATCCGAAGAAAATGAACCCGACAGACTCGAGGGAAGTGTCGGCGCCAAAGTACCCGAGACTATCGGCGTCGACACCCCCCCGGCTCCAAGGCTGCCCAGCTCCGAAGACTCCGAGCCCGAGAAGCGGGTCGGAGAAGGAGCTATCGGGGCAAAAAAAGGGGTCGAGCTCCCCCCCCGGGGGGGGGGCAGGAGCACTCCCATCTGCATTTGGGCCTGGAGGAATCTTCTCATTATCTGGTCCAAATCTGCATCCGTGAGACTTCGAGTAGATCTCAATGAGGCCACCGAGGCAGGACGGGAGTGTTGCCTCGATGACCTTGAAGGAGATCGGATCTCCTCCTTCTCAGAACCCGGTGAAAAGCACAGGGACCGGATCCGAGACGGAGAAGACATAGAAGTTCTGGAGGGAGAAGACCGCTTAGCCGGGGGGGTCGAAGCGGAGGCCTCGGCCTGCCGCTTGTGGTGCTTCTCCCTCCTTTTCTCTTTCCTGGCCTCCCTCTCCTCCGGGCCTAAGGCGGGAGGTTGAGTCCTGGCCGGGGGGAGGGAAGCAGGAGTGGCAGCCACCGCAGCGGGAGCCACAGGATGACCGGAGGTAGAAGCTGAATCCAGGGTCAGAAGACCTGCCAGAATCAGCTTGGACCTCCAGTCCTTGAGTGCCCTGGGGTTGAACGCCGCACAGATGGAACAACCAGAAGACAGGTGTTCAACCCCAAGGCACAACACACACAGAGTGTGGCCATCCGCCGGGGACAGCTTATGGCCACACTCGGTGCACTTAGAGAAGATCAATTTTGGGGCCTCAGCCATTTAAACTAAGAGAGAACACACACGTAGGCCCCAAACACACACACACACAACCCTAACAGAACCACGAAGGAAGGGGGAGGTAAAAAACCAAAAAATATAAGTTAAACTAGAGAGGGGTTTTACAAAAAGGGACCTGAAAACACACACACACACAAAAAACAGAAGAAAGGAGAGAAAAAAGGGTAATTTTTTTCTCACAAATGTCACGAAGGCTTGGAGCTGTAGATCAAGCTGCTGTTGGATAACTGCGGCAAACTAGATCTGAGGTCAGTCAGGGTTGGCAGGGGATTATGGGAAGGGGGAGGAGCTTGGATCTAAAGCTGTTGAAAACTGCCGGCTCAGATCAGAGGTCGGATCAGAATCCCTTAGGTTGCTGCACAAATGAAGTTAACTACTTCAGATCCAAAGTTATGGTGGAGGCCATTACACCTAACAATCTCAAACCCAGCCATGCTGGTAGAGTGGCAAGGGATATCACCTGCAGTGCTATCTTCTGAAGAAGTGGGGTTCTCTGAAGATATAAGGAAGCAACTTGTCCTACTGTATTCAGGTGTCATCCGATAAAATCGATGGACTGGACCATAAGCAGCTGGCTTTTGTTGACGTTTACTGCAATGCCTAGGCAATGAAGCAACTGGAGTAGAAAGTCCCTTCAGTGAACCAACAGGTCCCTGGTCATTGCAGTAAGAAGCCAATCATCCAGGTAGGGGAACACGAACATTCCTTCAGCCTGAGAAAAGCAGCAACTACTGACATGCATCTGGTGATAACCCAGGGAGCGGTGGTGAAACCAAAGGGCAAAGCTCCGAATTGAAAATGATTGGCTCCCAGCCTGTAATGGAGAAATCTCCTGGAGTACTTGTTTATCTTGGTACAATAAGCATTATGGACATTTACTGAGCACATCCACATGTCCTTCTCCAGAACTGGAAGAATGGACTGAACAGTGACCAACTGGAACTTTGTCTTTTCTACAAAGTGATTTAAATGACTGAGGCTCAGAACAGGCCTTGGGTCCCTGGTTTTCTTTGGAACTAAAAAGAACCTTGAATAGACAGCAGACCCTAACTGCTCTAGTGGGACCTGGTGGATGGCTTTTTTTTTTTTTTTCTCTCAACAGTTTCGACACTTCTGTTGCTGCACATTCCAACTGATGGGGTGGTACTTGGGGAATCCTTTTTCTATCCGACAGGCTTTGCAGAAGGGGACTTGTCTATCCTCTGGAAATTATCGTTAGCACTCATTTGTCTGAGTTGATGGCCTGCCAGTTTGTAAGGTGCAAAGATAACCACCCCAAAGACCGTCTCCAAAGTGTGGAAGTTGGGCAACTTCTCAGGTGCACTGGAATGGTTTTCTCTGAGAAGGGATCACAAAATAAAAAAAATGAAGTTATGTGCTTACCATAACATTCCATCTGAGTTGCCTATTTTCATTCTTCCTCAGCCTGTGAGGTTTTGGATCTGACCTCTGATCTGACTTGGCTGCTTTCCAAGCTAAAGATTAGAAGCGCAAGACCCTCCTCTCCATCCCATAATGCATCATTCCCCCAGATAACCTCAGATCAAGTCTGCTTAAAATATAAATCTAAGGTACCTACACAGTTAAGGCAGAAGAAAAAGGTTCAGGGGCTCAACACAGGGACTACAGTTCCTAATAAAGACCAACTCCATTAGGTCTACATAGAAAAAAGGCCACGGGGAAGGAGGGTGGGGAAGGTTAAGAAAAAATTAAAATGGACAACGCAGACGGAACGTTACGGTAGGAGTGTAACTTCTTTATCTGTCATTTTCATTTATTCCTTAACCCTTGGGGCAAAATCCCCAGCTACATAACCCTAGGCTGGTCCTCATAGAAGGATATTCCAAAGCACTGTAGCTCTATTCCTAGAAGCAATGTCTAGCTTGCTATGAAAAATAAAGTTATGAGACCTAGACCAAGAGGCAGTCAAACAAATAACTGACATTCCTGAACAAAAAGCTTGAGAAGTCACCATAGATCTGGTAGAATGAGCTTTGATATGCCACAGCAAAGACATACCTTTTGATGAATAAACAAAGGAGATGCAATCTCGTAACCATCTGGCCAGAGTAAGATTAGTAACTGCTGTACATTTCCTAACCTCTGAAAAAGGACATGAAGAGCTGGCCAGATTTTCTGAAGGATTTTGTCCTGTCCAGATAAAAACTTAATTGCCTATGAACATCAAGACGATGTAGCGTGTATTTCTCCCCTGTTCTGAAAATTGGGGAAGAAAACCAGAAGATGAATGGACTGATACTGCTTTCTGTGGCCAATTTAGGTAAAAATGATGGATTGGTCCACAGAGATACTCTGTCCTTATGGAAGATTAAATAAGGAAGTGTAAAAGAAAGTGCTTAGAGCTCGGAAACTCTTTTTGCTGATGTAATGGCTACTAAAAAGGCTGTTTTCCAGGAGAGAAACTTTAGATATACCTTAGCTGCTGGTTCAAAGGGGGAAAGAACCAAAGCTTGCAAAACCAAAGACATGCATCTGGAACGTTTCTCCCAGGGCTTCTGCTAAAAATAGGCTCTGTCCTAGTCCGTCTTTCCCAGTCAACAAATGTTAAATAAACAAAATAATAAATAAGACTCCAGGGGGAAGTTGGATCATTGACTGGGGGATGAAGTAAAACGGTGCCTCTATGAAAAACCTTACACAACTTAGAAGAAGCTAGAGAAGAAGAGTTTTCAACAATGTGCTAAAGCGAAATGGCTGCCAAATGAAACTTCAGCATGGAATAGCTGGCTCCATTCTGGAAGATGAAAGCCAGAGAATCTAAAATCACAGGAACATGAGCCATAAAAGGATCTACTAGCTTCCGTTAAACTCAAACGAATAATCTTTTCCATTTACTCTTATATATCTTTCTGGTAGATGCTTTGTAAGCCGATATCAGAATCTCTGAGACCGGTGAGGAAAGCCTGAAATGTCTACCCATCACTGGAACTGGAGGAACCATGTAATCAATTTCGGACCATGAAGATTTGGATGAGTCTGCCCCAAGGGGTGGACAACAGGGTCTACAAGTGATTCCAGAGTTCATGGAGGACAAAGTAGATGAGACCAAAGGAAAGTGAACCAGACATGGCAAGGCCAGAAAGGAGCAATGAAGATTACTTTGCTCTTCAACCAATGAGCTTTCTGAAGGAATTTGGGAATCAGGAGTAAAGGGGGGGGGGTGCATCAAGTTGACCAGGAGGCCATGCTTGGACTAGAGCATCTCTTGGGGACTGTCCCTGAGGAGGGATCAAGCAAAGAACTTGCTGCATTTGTTTTTGAGGAGAGAGGCATCAGTAAAGTTCTGCTGAGCCTGCTCACTAGAATGTTGCACTTCCCTGGAATGTGCATTGTAACTTGAAAGTGGTTGGTAGAGATCGCCCACTGCCACACTCTCACTGCTTTGACACAGTGGTTAAGATCTGGTTCTCCCATGCTAGTTGATGTACCACACTAGGGACGTAATTGTCCGTCTGAACTGCAAGGCTCCCCAGAGGAAGAAAGCTTTGTAGTGCTTGCAATTCCAGAAGAACCACGCATTTCCAGGACATTGATATGCACATTGGTCTCCTGAGACATCCACGTGCCTTGGACCATCCATACCAGAAAATGTCCTCACCCCACCCCAACTGGGAGGTGTCCATGATCAGCATGGTGTTTGGCGGAGGAAGAACAAAAGGCCAATAATGGTTGACTTCTTGAGGAATGAAGCCACTAGAGAAGAGAATCTCTGCATGCTATTGACAGTTTTATAGGTTGAGTCAGAGGATGTACATGTAATGATAATGAAACTGATATCTTCTGCAGGATTTGCATACGTAAGCATGCTGTAGGTAGTAGCATTATCATGGCAGCCATAGAGCCTAATGCCCTTAGTACTAATTTTGATGGAGGGGATGGAATTGCTAGGATCTGAGAGACATGAAGTCTCAAGAGTAGACACACTGACTGGAGATAAAGAAAACAGTTTTGGTTGTGTCCAAACAAGCTCCAATAAAGTCTATCAGCTGAACAGGATGGAGCTGTGATTTTTGTGTGTTGGCGGTTATGCCAACAGTAGGAGCCAGTTGTAACAGGTAATCCATGCTTTGAATGAGTAGATGCCTAGTTGAGGCTTAGGTGCCAGCTGTCGAGATAAGGAAACACATGGAATCCCTGCAGTCTGAGATGAGCTACAACTACTGCCATGCACCTAAACACCCTGGGGACTGTGGTGAGACCAAACAGAAGCACTTGGAATTGGTAATCACTGGTTCCCAGCCTGAAATGAAACTGTCTGGAGCATGTCTCCATTTTGATATAATAGTACTCATCCTTCATGTCTGTTGAACATATACAGTTGTCCCATCTTCAAAAAAGGTAGGATGGATTGGAATCTGACCATCCTGAACTTCGTGTTCTTCACTGATTTGTTCAGAGATGCTAGATCCAAAACTGGCCTTAGGTCCCCTGTCTTGTGTGGTACTAAAAAGAACCTTGAGTAGACGCCCGATCCAACTTGGTCAGGACGGACCTACTGAAAGACTCTTGGAGCAGCTTTGTAATTTCTTCAGCTGTTGCTTCCCTCTGATTGGGTGGCACATCAAGGAGGCAAGCCTTTAGCTTGGGAAGATCTAAAAAGGGAATGAATTATCTTCTGCATGCAATCCTTTGCACCCATCAATCGTTTTTGATGGCTATCTAGGCTTCTGGGTGCAAGGATAAATATCCCCCACCCAACTGCTACCAGAGAAGGGCAGTCGGGCAACCCTTCAGAAACACTGAAAGGGTATGTCCTAGAAGGAATCCTAAGACCCTTGATTCTACAGACACCTCTGCCGCTGGGGTAGAGTTTACCATTGTAACGCTTTCCTCCCTGCCTCTGGGGGAAAAGTCTCCCTGAGATTCCTGAGAAGGACCTTGAGATTTCCTGAACCACTTTTTTTAACTCCATGCTGATTCCTGGAGAAGGGTCTTTGTGGAAGTAGAAAAACGAGTTTGATGGCAGACAAGGTCTTTCCATCTTTCTTTCTGTAGGAGTGTGTGTCAAACTGTGGGGCCAAATAGAGAGGATCCATCAAAAAGTGTGCTGACAAATGATACCTTGAAAAGAAAGTTCTGCAAAGTCGCACAGCTGCATTCAGTAATGGGGCCTAATGTCAACTGCCAAAACTGGCGGCCCTAGAGGTGCCTTCTGCTGTGTGGGCAATCAGCCCCATGGAAGAGATGAATATCGATTGGAGAGTGGCCATTCTGTAGGAAAAAGTCTTGTGTTCCTCTTCAGACATGGACTCAGGGACCGAGCTAGAGAGTTCTTTTGATGTCCCTCTGTACCCTGATAAAGTGAGATAAGTAGTTAAGTGCTCATAAAAATAACATGGATGAAGTGCAAAACCTCTTGCCAAACCTGACCAAAGCTACAGCCTCTGTTAGGGGGATGAACAGTAGAGCTTTCCTGAGCTAGCTTCTTTTTGGTGGCTGCCACAACAAACCATGGCATCTACTGGGATCCCTTTGGTCCTGAGCAACTTGTCTAGGGGGGCAGTTAATATCTTACTGGCCCACTTGGGTATGGGCTCTATAGTGTCCAGATCCTTCCATGCCCTACTGGAAACTAACTCAATAAGAGGATTTGCTGGGGGGGGGGCACGACACCCAGGATGTAGATGGGCCTGTGCCAAATGCTTCCGACACCCAGGATGTAGATGGGCCTGTGCCAAATGCTTCCACCAGCACTGACTCCTCTGGGTTAGGGCTCTGGGAGGATCATCCACACTTCTGATGGAGGATGTCCACAAAGGAGACATCGTAGGAGGGGAGATCAAGGGGGCCATTCCCCCTCCTCGAAGTCAGTAAGTCAGTGCTTGTAGTGATGGATTCCTGCGGGAATCCAGGTGTCTCCTTTTACACCTCTTCTTCCTGGGGACCTCCTAGGTGGGGTACTCCGGGGAGGTATCAGAAGAAAAACGGGGTTCCATAGCAGGAAGAAGTTGGGGGCTTTGCAGCACTGGCTGTCCCAGTGGAAGATGTGAGGCCTCAAATACTGATTCCTTGGGGGCGGGGATCGCATCCAATGGTGGGACCAGGAATCTTCTAGGATTAGCATGAACCCTCTCCACCCTCTCAAAGGCAGATTAACTACAAGGATCAGAGAGCCATCACTGCAGAGCTGAAGCTGTCAGAGCAAACTTATCCAGAGCCTCCGCAATCCTCCACTCCGAGGGGGAATCGGCACCAAGCTATCAAATGCCGAGGCCCAGAGGGGAATCTACAGCTTCAAAAACCTTCAAGTCGAAGTCAACCCCCAGAGCAGACATCAAAGCTTCAGCTCCGAGATGCATTGGGCCCCAAAGCTGTCAGAGCAGAGTGCACCAGGGAAACAGTTGGATTCAAACTGGGAACTATTACTGGATCAGATGTCTCTGTTCTTGGTGCCATCAGATCAGACAACTCCAAAGAAGAAAGTCATACTGGAGAAGGAGCCATGGGACAAAGAATATCTGTCTCACAGATTCAGAAGGGGACGCAGCTGGCAGAACCCCCTTCTGAATCTGTGCCTTGAGAAATTCTCACATCAATCTATTCACCTCACGCTCAGACAAGTTATGGGTAGATCTGCTGGAGGAGGATGTCGAAGGTGGCTTGCGCACTAGTTTAGGGAGGCCTCCCTGGGAGGAGAGCTCCACACCAAAACACCTAGCTCCAAGGAGATAGGAGGAACATGGAGAGCCAAGAGACAGAAAACCACAATTATTGGATCCGTCGACCTCAGACCCTAAGATTTTGACGCCTGTTCCAGTGGCTCTGAGGAATGCTCAGTGGAGCTCTTTCTATGTTCCCTGGCCTCCTTGGGTTTTCTAATGGGGTTTCAGTCCCTAAAATGTAAGTGAGTAGCAAGTCCTTCAAGACCAACTTGTGCCGACAGTCTGTTAGCGCTCAAGGATTAACCCCCCCTCCACAGATTTTGCAAAAGCTGACTAGGTGTGCTGGGCCTAGACAGTAAACACACTCCCTTGGACATCAGATAAGAAAACCTTGTGTCCACAGGAAGTGCATTTTTTAAACCCTAAAGGTTTATCAGGCTTCTCAGCCATGACAAACCACACACAAGAGAAAAAAGGCAGAAAAGGAAAGCAGAGAGAGAAAAAGAGACTAGACGAAAGAATCTGTGGGAACTAAACTATAAGCTACAAACTACCAACATTTTTTTTTTTTTTTTTTTTTTTAATATCCTTGAAAAAAAATTGGGTTGAGAGGAAGGAAGCGTGAATAAGGACAAAACTGACAGCAGATTTAAGCAACCACTTAAGCGAACTTTACACAGGCAACAAAATCCTGATGCTTCTCGGGCAAGCGGCAAATGAGATCTGAAGTAATCAAGGAGAATGAGGCATTATAGGATGGAGAGGAGGAGCTTGACCTTCGAATCTTAAGCTTATCTGAAGTCAGATCGGAAACCCCACAAGTTGAGGAATAAATGAAAATGACATCATCAGATCCCTTGATTCTGCAGACTGCATCTGCCCCTGGAGTGATGTCTACCAAAGCCATTCCTTTCTCTGCCTCATAAGGGTCTGTCGGAAAATGTATATTGGCTCGAACTCTTGTAACTTTCCAACCCCCAACTTTTTCACTCCTCTCTCCGATTCCATGAATAGTATCTTTGAGAAGTTGAAAAATGGATGCCAATGGCATACAGAGTCTTGCTCACTCTGAGTGCATCTTTCACCTTTGGTCCAAAAAGTGTGGAACTGTCAAATGGGGCACTGATTAAAGGACATCTTAAAGCCCACTGAAAAGTCACATATGCTCATCAGGGAATTATGGCATAAAGCAATGCCAGTGGCCTGCTGCTCTTGTGGCTCCATCGACTGCATTAGATAGTAACTGCACGGAGATGTTTGACACTGAGTTCAAGGTAGCCAACTGGGATTCCGCCTTTTTGTGGACATCTGTGGGTAGGGTAGCTTGGAGAGAGTTAGGTCAAATTCCTCTGGAAACAAGGTAGTTCAGTGCTCTGAAAAGGTTGCTGAAGCGTATGTCCATTTTTCAAATCTGTCCAACGCTCTGGACTCCCTATCAGGAGGGTGGACAGAAAGACTCTCCTTGGAGTTGCTTACTTGTGATCGCTGCAATGATCATGGCATTAAACAAAGGGCCTTTACTGCAGTGCTGTTTATCCTTCGGGATGGACAGGTCTTGCCTGGTTTCTTAGGTATCGGCTCCATGGAGTCAGGTTCCTTCCACACACTGAGTTATGCCGTCTAGTAAGGGGTCAAGGAGTGGAACCATCCAAGCGGTAGACAAGGCAGTGCCAAAGGCTTCAAGGAACACAGATTCCTTCTGAGAAGAAAAATCAGTGGACCAACCTCCTTTTTGCTTCATCAACTTGAATAATTCACCAAAACAGACATCATCAAAGGGAGACAGTGGGGAACCTTCTCCATCATCTAAGTCTGTGTCTTCTATGAATGATTCAAGAGATGAATCAATGTGCATCTATTTACACATCCTTTTCCCATGGATCTGCAGCTGGGGAACATTGACCTCAGATTCCAACTTGGACTGGGAACTCAAGCTGAGTATGCTTCCTGAAGCTCTTGACATGGACTGTCCAGTTGACCAGGATGAGAGGAGAGAGAAGCAGATGAAGTCAGAGACTGGGCAGAATCCAACCTGGTTGGAGTGAGTCCTTCTGTAGCTGAGAGCGCCCTCTCGAAGGCTTTGAATTCTGAACTCAAAATTGTACCCAAGAGAGACTCCTGATGTAGATTAGTTGAGAATGCCCTCCCGGATCCAACCAGTCTGGAGTCTGAGGCTGACCATGGAGCTGAGCTGTAGAAGCCTGTAGAAGGCTGAAGTGCCCAGAGGAAAGAATTGGTCCAAAAGTCTCCAGGTAAACCTCTCCTGCAGGGTCATGAGCCAGACATTTTGGCTCTGTATCTTGTCCTGGTCTGAACCAGAGAGAGACTGGGGTATGGATGGAGTTGAAACCAAAAGGGGTGTCGGATCCAAACACTACTCCAGGAGCAGTCTGAGCCGCAGGAGGTTGGATCCACCTTTTGTAAGGCATTTTTAAGAGCACTCACCTAACACACCAAAATAGGGGTGTAGTTAAAAGTCAGTTCATTAGAGTATCTAGACTTACATTAGATGCTAACAAATGTTTGGAACAGTTTGACAAGTTGAAAGCTATGTTCCTGGAACGTGGGTATCCCAAATGCTTGGAACAGTATGACAAGTTGAAAGCTATGTTCCTGGAACGTGGGTATCAAGAAACACTGGTGGACAATTTTTATTCACATGTATTACATGAAAGAACTGACAAATATGCCCCGATTATTAAGAGATTACATTGTTTTGATTCTAACAACGTGATATGCAACTATGGCAATGATGTCAGTCAAACAAACACACCATCCTTGTAATAACAATATAATTTTACATTATTCCTTGGATGCTGGACATATTAAGAATATTTTACATAAAAAGTGGTTCATTTTGCAAAGTGAGGATGATTTTAATTCTTACTTCGAAAAGGCCCCAGTATTTACTTTCAAGGATAGACCTAATATCAAGAGAATTTTGGAAAGACTGACAATAATATCCTGTAATAGTTCATATAAAACCTTTAAATGTGGCCACTGTAATCAGTGCCCTTATATGGACACAGACCTTGGGGGTGAATTACTGATAAAATTAAAAAGATGGTTGACTAAGGGGAGATTGAATTGCTTTACAGAAAGAGTTCTATACCTGGCTAAATGTTGCACGTCTGGCTTTTTTGTCGGAAAAAACAATAATGCTTTAAGTAAAAGCATTTACCAGCATATTTATAGCATTAGTAAAAAGACAATAAAAAATCCCTAGCCAGACAAATTATCTCATGTAGTAACTTCATTACGTTAAAGTTCTCTATTTTGGAAAAGATTCATTCCAACAGATACAGAGGTGACTGGCAGAAAAGGCTGTGGCATAGAGAAATGGTTTGGCAGCTGAGGTGAGATGCATCTAATCCACCCGGTCTGAATGAGGCTATTTCCTTCACTACTGAACTTAAGTTTATAGCTTCTAAATTATGAGTTTTAGGTGAGGTTATACTATATAAAATGTTAACACTGTTTTTATGAAATGCTTCTTAATGTGGTCATCTTGTCAGTGTGCCTGTATCTTTAATTTTTATGGAGGGCTTTGTAACATTGCTGCTGACTGGTATTCTATGAGGGGGTGTGTTATGGCAAGTTTGTATAAACTTGTATGCTTCTGTTTTAATAATTTTATGGAAACAAACAGTGGCAGCGAGATAACCAGGCACAACTCCTGCTGTTCAGTTAAAAACGTCTTTATTATGAAAGTGAACAAAAGGTAAGCGCTTTTGCTAAAATAGCTTCATCAGACCTTCAAACAAATAAAAACTGAGTGATACATTTATAGTACTGGTCATAAACCCTTAACCAACCCAAATCAATCATCAGTTCAAATTTAAAATCATGTGATGTTACAAAGTGTCAAAGCATTTAAAGTAATAGCTCCAATATAAAAATTCACTTGTAAAACATCTCAAGATATGCGCCTTAAAGCTAAGCTATATAACTATATAATAAAAAAACACATCCTAATAAACATTCCTATCTCAATAAATGTATGCACAGCATAAATAATAATGAGGACATTGTATGTCTAAGACACTTCAAATCTGAGAACATTAAAATGTCAAAATGACTAATAACATCAAAGACAAAAGACAAGTTCAATGTTTACTAATCCTGCGTGCTTTAAGCAAGGGCTTGATGGATGCCCTTTCATTTAACTCACTCCCTCTGTCTGCTCTAAGAGTAATGATCCAGTGGGTTTCCCTGTTCTCCATATGGTTCCTAAGGTCCCCTTCACGAATGTGAGGAGTCGCAACTTTAATCACACTGAACCCAAACTTGTGCGAGTCATCTGTTGTTCTAATATGCTTAGAAAGGTCATTATGTTCAGATATGAGTCCTAATGCCACAAAGGTGTCCCTTATTCTGTCCCTAAACGGCCTATTAGTCTTTCCCACACAGAAGCAGCGGCAGCATTCGCAAACCGCTAAGTAGATGTTAGAGGTTGAGCAATCTGCCATTGCTCTAAAGTGAAATTCCTTGTCCAAATCTGGATGTACAAAAACATTGGAACTATGAATAAAAGGGCAGAAATTACATTTACCACATGGTTTAGTGGAATTTGTTTGATCTCCTGTAAATTTATGATTACTACCATATCATAATAGTCTCTTAAGGTTCTTCTTGTTCCTATATAGGAATATTGGACTTTGACCCACTAATCACCTATAGAAGGGTCTACTGTCAGAAGGGACCAATGCTTTTTAAAAACTTCTTTGACGTTGTGGAATCACTAGAATAAAACATGGGTATCTTCAACTGATTACCCCTAAAAAGGTATTGTCTATTTGTGCGAGGTTCTCTCGAGGTCCATAATAGGGTTGAGCTACACTGTCTCTTAACTGGCCTTCTCTAGAAAGGTTCCTATCAATCTCATCCATAGTGTAACCTCTACTACCAAGTCTTAAAGTTAAGTCTTCGATCTCTTCTTGGAGCCCTACAGTAGTGGGATCCAACCTAGATGCCCTCATGCCTTGTCCCTTAATTAAATTAGAAAAAATGTGCTGAGGGTGCATACTGGTTCTAAATAACAAGGCTTTCCTATAGCAGGTCTTACGAAAAACACCGGTACTCACAAGTCCACTGTCCAATCTCTGTATGTATAAATCCAAGTATTCTATACGATCATATGAATAATTCATGGTAAATTTCAAACAGTCTAGAAAATTGTTCATCAAGGTATGAAACATCATAAGTTGTTCTATCTCACCTTTCCATAACAAAAACAAATCAACAACAAAATGTCGATAAAACACAACATGGTGTTGAAATTCAGGTAACTGAAAGAGAACTGTGCTCTCCCAATGAGCCAAAAAACATGTTGGCGTAGCTATTGGCACACGAACACGAAGTGCCCATAGCCACGCCATCATTTTGTAAATACATATCACCATCACAGGTGAAAACATTGCATTCTAACACCAACGTCAAGAAGTGACAGATCAAATCAACTTTTATTAAGTCATACTCACTGTTAGAAAAGTACAGTTTTGTACCTACCATAAATGTAGATGTTCGAGTGCTCATACAGCTGCAGTCATTACAGATGGGTTATCCTGCCGTCAGGCGGGTCCTCGTTGGCAATTCCAAAGTCTAGGTCCGGCGTCGGTTGTCGTCGCTTCTTCCCTGACGTCAGTGCGGCAGGGGTATAAAAGAGGCAGCCGACGCCATTATTTCAGTTTTTCTTGCCCCAGATGTCAGGTGCCCCCAGAAGGAAGGCAAAACATAATGTTATGCAAACATGCAATACAGATAAATCAAAAAACAGTAGTTGCAAGCAAATACACCATAAAAGAATACCCCAAATAGGTTGTATGATAAAGGTGTTTGTCATAAGGCCTGTCCTCAGAGGGGACGGAGGGGGGGGTAACCTGGACTGCAGCTGTATGAGCACTCGAACATCTACATTTATGGTAGGTACAAAACTGTACTATGTTCATCGTGCATACAGCTGCAGTCATTACAGATGGGAAGAATCCCAAAGCTAAGTAAGGGTGGTAGGCACTAAGTGGAACTAGGAGGAGCGAGGATGCCCTGCAAGACTGCTGTGGCAAAGCCCGCTCTAGATTTTGAGTATAGTGGAAGGTGGTAGTGCTTGGAGAAAGTGTGCACTGAACTCCAAGTAGCTGCTTCCAAAATGTCCTTGGTAGGGACCCCCCTGAGAAAAGCTGCAGAGGTAGCTGTGGCCCTGGTGGAGTGGGATCTGATGTATGCAGGCACAGATTTTCTATGAAATGAATAACAAAAGCGTATGCAGTGGGCTATCCATTTTGAAATTGTCTGTTTGGAAATAGCCTTTCCTTGAGCACCTGTAGCATAGGACACAAAGAGTTGCTCAGATTTCCTGAATGGCTTTGTTCTGTCCAAATAATAACGAAGTTGTCTGTGAATGTCCAAGGAATGTAGCAGTCTCTCCCCTTTGTTCTGTGGATTTGGATAAAAGGTAGGTAAGTGGATAGTCTGATTCAAAGCTACACTGGATACTACCTTTGGCATGAAGGTAGGGTTGGTTCGTAAGGAAACTCTGTCCTGATGGAAAATGATGAACGGTTGCACAGCCATGAGGGCCTGTAGTTCCGAAACCCTGCGTGCTGAGGTGATAGCCAGAAGGAAGGCTGTTTTCCATGACAAGTATTGTAGCTCTGTTGAAGAAGCTGGCTCAACGGGGGGCAGGGTCAGCTTTTCCAATACGAAGTTGAGGTCCCAAGCTGGAACTGGTGGTTTCCTTGGGAGTTTTATATTTTTTGCCCCTCTGAGGAACTGCCTTAAGAGAGGATGTGAGAATAAAGGAGGGTCTGTGTTGTATTGTGCAGAAATGGCTTAAGCGTGGAGCTTGATGGAGGAGAAGGAAAGGCCACTGTTTAACATCTCAGCTAGGTACTGTAAAATTTGAGGTATATTTATTACCCAAGGATTCTGGCCCTTTTCTTGATTCCAGGAACAAAATCGTTTCCATTTGGCGGAGTAGGCTTTTCTAGTAGAAGGTCTTCTGGCCTCCAAGATGACATCCTGCACCTCCTTGGAGAGGAGAGTCTGTTGGGAAATTAAGGTATTCTCCATGCAGCTAGATTTAGGGTTTTGAGCTGGCTGTGAAGGGTTTTGTAGTTGTGCTGGGACAACAGAAGAGGGACTAGAGGTAGGATCCATGGTGGGGTGTGTGTCAGGCTCTTTAGGAGTGGATACCAGTGTTGTCTTGGCCAGTCTGGAGCAATGAGAATCATTTGTGGCCTCTCTGCTCTGGCTTTTAATAGAACTTTGGTCAGTAGAGGAAGAGGAGGGAAGGCATAGACTGTCAATGTTGTCCAATTGAAAGAGTGCGTCCACTTTCCAGGCCTGTGGATGAAAGGTCCTTGAACAAAATTTTTTCAACTGGTAATTTCTGTGGGTAGCAAATCGATCTATGTCTGGCTGTCCCCATGCCTGAGTTGTCTTTGAGAAAACTTGAGGATGCAACTTCCATTCGTGTGGATCTGTCATATTTCTGCTTAGGTTGTCTGCCAGTGTGTTTTCCTTCCCTGGCAGGAATTGTGCCTGTAGTTGAATTTGCAATTCCAGTGCTGTGTTCCATAGGGTCATGGCTTGCCTGCACAGGGGGTATGAATGAGTTCCCCCCTGTTTGTTTATGTACCACATGACTGTGGTGTTGTCTGTCCTTATCAATAACTGGCCTGGATGCAGTAGGTCTTTGAAGGTCATAAGAGCATTGTGCATGGCTAGCATCTCCTTTTGGTTGATGTGTAGGTGCTTCTCTTTTTGGGACCATTTTCCCTGAATGCACTTATCTGCCATGTGTGCTCCCCAGGCGTAGTCTGAGGCGTCTGTTGTGATGATTTGAGTTGCTTGAGGTACACAGAAAGGGAGACCTGTGTTTCTTTGGCCTGCTTGAGCCCACCACAAAAATTCCTTTTGAAGGCATGGAATGAGTGGTATAATTGTTTCCAAGCTGTGGCTGTGTTGAGACCATACGTTTTTTAGGTACCATTGTAGTTTCCTCATATGCAGCTTTGCACATGGGATTAGTAGGATGCAAGATGCCATGAATCCCAGAGCCTGCAGGACTTTCCTTGCAGTTAGCCTGGTGAAAGTTGCCATTTTGCTGAAGTATTGAGACAGTTGCCCTTGTTTGTCTGGCGTGAGGTAGGCCATCTGGGTGGTTGTATTTAAGCTGGCACCCAGGAAGATTATCTGTTCAGAAGGTATTAGTTTGATTTCTTTTTGTTCACTGTGTATCCCAGGAAGTTTAACAGTTTTATTACAAAAGCCAGATGCTGCAACAGAATGTCCTTGCTGTCCGCTTGGATCAGGCAGTCATCCAGATATGGGTAGATTTGTATTCTTTGTAGTCTGCAGAAGGCGATTACTGATGCCAGGCATTTCGTAAACACTCTGGGCGCAGTAGATAAGCCAAAGGGCAATGCAGAGAATTGGTAATGGGTTGAACCTGCAAGAAATATGAGGTATCTTCTGCAATCTTGTCTGATAGGGACATGCAGGTATGCCTCTTTGAGGTCCAATGTTATCAGCCAAGACTCCTTGCCCAGCATAGGAAGAAGCTGCTGTAATGTGAGCATCTTGAATTTTGGCACCTGTAGATATGTGTTTGGGATGCATAGGTCTAAGATAGGTCTCCAATCTTTGTCTTTCCTTGGTACCAGGAATAGTCTGGAATAAAAACCTTGACCTTGTTCTTTTGTAGGTACCTCCTGAATCGCTTTCATATCCATGAGAGCGGAAATTTGTCTTTATGCCTCTGCCCTTTGATTTTGTGGCAGGTTTGGCATGCCTCTCATTTTTGGAAGGGTGTGAAAGTGGAACCTGTAGCCTCTGTCTATAATGTCCAGAATCCATTTGTCTTTTGTAACAATATGCCAATTTTTTGAAAATAATGCCAGTTTTCCACCCAAAGGTGCTGCCATTAAAGCTTTGCTTGGCAGGTATAGGGGGAAGTCACTGTGTCTGTTTTCTAAATGACTGTGATCTATCTTCTCCACCTCTTGGGGTTGGTGCTTGCCATTGTCTTGCTCTGTAATATCCTTCAGGTTGTCCTCTACCCCTTGGGCGTCTGTATCTGCCCCTTTGAGGTCTGTCGGTGGCTGGAAAGGACCAATTTTTTTTTTGAAGGCCAGTTTCTGCTGAAGCGTGGAGGTTGTACCTGCAGGAAATCTTTCACTGTTTGCATTGATTTCGCTTTTTCCTCCATTTTCTTTGGTACCTCCTCAGCTTTAACACCAAACAATACATCTTTTTGAAGTGGTGCATCTAATAACTTTGCTTTGACATGATCTGGTAAGGTTTGCTCTGAGCCAAGCATGTCTACGGATAACAGACCCTGTAACAGCAGCTCTACATGAGGCCTCTAAAGCATCAAAACCACACTGCAAGGTATGTTTACCCACTTGCTCTGCACCATGCAACAAATCCTGCAACTCTTTCAAATCTGGTTGTTCTGTTTGTGTCATTTTGCTTTTCAACTGAGATAACAAAAACTGTTGGTACTTTAACATATGGAATTGACAGTTTAATGCCCTCGTGGTTAAAGTGGCAGATGTATACACCTTTTTCCCCCACCTTTCTAATGCTCTGGAATCTCTCTCTGAAGGTAAAGGGTTTTTAGCAGTAGAGGCCTTTATTCCCTTGGGACCCTGTGAAATAGTTTCAGGGTCAGCAGTATGGCTTTTATAAAGGAACTGGTGAGAATCAGGAACCCGGTAATACCAGTCTGGTTTAACAGGGGCTGGAGGTAAATAATCTGGATTAAGGCTGGCTTCTGTGTACACATCATCCAAAATATCTAAAACAGGAGGGGATAGCCAGGGGCCTATGTTGGGGGAGCAGTAGAAATTCCCTGAGCCTTTTCTTGGAATCTGAGTAATCTTGGCCTTCCCAGTGAAAGTGTTCCCTCAATGTATGCAGGGTTTCCCCAAAAGAGTAGTCCTCAGGGGGGGGGGAGACCAAGGGAATAGACTCCTCAGCATCAGAGTCTTCGAAAGAGGAATAGGCGTAATCCTGGTCCTCAGAGTGTTCTGAGGTAATAGAAGCCTGGTCTGAGGAAGGGTAGTCTTCCTCCAATCTGGGTCTTTTGTCAGAGGGGGGTTGAGAACCCCTGATGAGAGTAATCAAATCCTCAGCCATTTTAAGCATTTGCTTTTTAGGCATGGGGCCTTGCGAGGAGGTCTGAGGACCCTGTTTTTTAGTTTTCATGGCTGCTTTAGATTTAGTGAAGGATTTAATAGAGAAGGTGGAAGGCCTGAAGACGCCTTCAGAAATGGCAGGCCTGACTAAATTTTGAGTTTCCCCGCCAAGAGTGGCGTCGGTATCTGCAGTAGGAATGGAGACAGAGGAGCCTGCAACCTCGGGTACTGAAGTCACCGGTAATGTAGTTTCATCGGTATTCAGGGGCTGCGTAGGCGCCTCACTGAGAACCGGTAGTTGGCCTAAGCGTGGTCTCAGTACTCGGTGCGGACCTCGGATGTCGGTCCTTATCTTTGCGTCTTTTGCTCAAAACTGGTGTCGGTGTATCCGACGACATGATATAATTACATTTTTTGCCAAAATAATGAAGGGCGAACTCCGCCCGGCGCTTAATAGTGCGCTTGTTGAACCTAGCACAAAAACGGCAGGCCGAGACGTCGTAGTCTGGGCCTAAGCAAGGTATACAGAAAGAGTGGAAATCCTTATGCGGTATTTGCTTCCCACAAGAAATGCAATTATTAACTTTGTCTGACATCGTCTGAGGCAAGAAAAGTTTCCCCAACGGGGTACTTAGCTTTAAAGAAGACTTCGGCTGAAATACTTTCGTAAATCTCAGGATCTGGCCGACCGGCACTTGCGAACTGCTTCTGCTTCGGGCACCGCGCGGCAAGAAAGACTGGAGATAATGGCGTCGGCTGCCTCTTTTATACCCCTGCTGCACTGACGTCAGGGAAGAAGCGACGACAACCGACGCCGGACCTAGACTTTGGAATTCGGACGACCGAGGACCCGCCTGACGGCAGGATAACCCATCTGTAATGACTGCAGCTGTATGCACGATGAACATCCAGGTACTAGTGTATATTGTATACCCAATTCATTCGGTATGTTCGTAAAGAGTGATTGAACATCAAATGTTACAAACACACCCTCTAAAGGGCCCATGCTGGTAATACAATCATACAAGTCTATTAAGAACTGTTTAGAGTCCCTTAAGACCGTCCTATTCCGTTCTATTACTGGTCTAAGATGTTTCTCAATATAAATTAAGATTGGTTCTGTGGACCACCCTCCACTCGCCACAATGGGTCTCAATGGTGGATTCAGGAGTTGTTTATGGACCTTGGGAAGGCCCTGTATAAGGGGGATCCACGGGTTCTCAACATTCAGAAATTTATAAACCTCACCTGTGATCAACCCACTCAAGTCATCCAATAAAACATCAAAAATGTTCTTCGTAATTTGATGTACACTAGTTAAAGTTAATGGTCTATAAAATTTCTGATCACTCAGCATTCCTTTCATAGACTCATTATAACGACTTATCCATGAGAACAATAAGTCCCCCCTTGTCATCTGGTCTAATAACGATAGAGTCATTCCCTTGCAGGTTCTTAAGCGCACCCCTTTCACCGTGGCTCAAGTTATCCCTCTTATATCTCTTCCTCCGAGTTATTTTCCCATCATAAAATCTAAACAATTCTTCTTCAGTGAATGTAATCTAAGCGTCCCACTAATGGATGATTAAGAGGAATATAAGTACTGGGGTTTCCTAAAAGGTTGTATACTTCCATCACTATCTCCAAATTGTAATTTTAACATGATGTTTCTATAAAAGACCTTAAGGTCCAAAACTGTATCCGATAATTTGCTCTCACTAGTAGGGATAAAAGTTAGTCCTTTATTTAAGATTTGTTCTTCTTCTAAAGATAGTTCATGAGAGGAAATATTGAAAACTAGCGATTCCCTGCACTTGCCCACATTTTCTTCAGGGTTTGGCCTGTGTTCCTCTCTCCTGATAGTTTGCACTCCTGGCGGCCTCAGCTCACAGACCTGCTCCGCCTGAAGTCTTTGTCTATCCTGATGGGTAGGGGAAGAGGGGGGTGGGGTGCAACACCCATGCTGGTTTGTAAAGTACTGATGGGCCCCCTCTGAGAGGTACTGTTCTCCAAGTTAGTTTTGGGTCTAACTATTCTATCCGAACACACAGAAGTATTGCTGTGCATAGTCTTATTAACAACAATGTTAGGATACAAATTACTATCCTGAGCCAAAACGTTCATATTACTATTGTTGCTTTCACCTGTATCTGCTGTCACTACATCATTAGTAAGTTGTGAACCTATAATGTGACCATCAGAGTCAGGACCATTATTCACTTCAGTAAGAACATGATTACTAGCAGTAACATCAACAGTTCTTTCCATTAATTGTCCATTTCATGGCCACATAAAAATATTCCCATTTCTAAAATCACTAATGTCACGTAAAATCTTGCTTTTCTTTTACTGAATTATCCTGCGTTCGAACACTGCCACACTATCCAACAAATTTTCAATTAGTGGATGAGCAATGTTCGCAGAATATGTATTAGCAATAAGGTCTTGTTTAATTTTAAGCGACTCAAGTCTAATTTCCTCAGGATGGAAAAAATCTATTAGGAGTTTCATATAGTTGGCGCTTACCCCCAAGTTCAGTTTCTGCCAATGCGCAAGCAGTTCAGGGTATTGCGTACCTTGTGTTGGCATATTGACAACTCGTAGGCCATGAGGAACAATCCTCTTCTCCAAACATGTCTTGAAATGGTAGCACTTCACCTGTAGCCTTTTTAGTTTCAAAAAATTGCGTTCCAGTTCATCAATATGCTTCTGTAACTGCTCGCTGCCCTGGGGCTGTTCATTCGAACCAGAAGCGACGTCATAACGTAGGAAGGAGTTCCTATCCCTCATAAGGTACTGGTTAAATCTCTCAAAAGCATTTCTGCTCAGTTCAGGTGGTTTAATCGGTACATAATCCAATTCAATGGTAATTTCCTGTTGTTCTGCCATGTCCCCTTGTAGTAACATAAAAATATACTCAAATAAACCAGAAAAATCCGTACACCAAGGGATAAATGCCTCGTGGCCAGTAAATAAAAATTAATAATGGAAACAAACAGTGGCAGCGAGGTAACCAGGCACAACTCCTTCTGCTGTTCAGTTAAAAACGTCTTTATTATGAAAGTGAACAAAAGGTAAGCGCTTTAGCTAAAATAGCTTCATCAGACCTTCAAACAAATAAAAACTGAGCGATACATTTATAGTACTGGTCATAAACCCTTAACCAACCCAAATCAATCATCAGTTCAAATTTAAAATCATGTGATGTTACAAAGTATCAAAGCATTTAAAGTAATAGCTCCAATATTAAAAATGCACTTGTAAAGCATCCCAAGATCTGCGCCTTAAAGCTAAGCTATATAACTATATAATAAAAAAGCACATCCTAATAATAAACATTGCTATCTCAATAAATGTATGCACAGCATAAATAATGAGGACATTGTATGTCTAAGACACTTCAAATCTGAGAACATTAAAATGTCAAAATAACTAATAACATAAAAGACAAAAGACAAGTTCAATGTTCACTAATCCTGCATGCTTTGAGCAAGGGCTTGATGGATGCCCTTTCATTTAACCCACTCCCTCTGTCTGCTCTAAGAGTAATGATCCAGTGGGTTTCCCTTTTCTCCGTATGGTTCCTAAGGTCCCCTTCACGAATGTGTGGAGTCACAACTTCAATCACCCTGAACCCAAACTTGTGCAAGTCATCTGTTGTTCTAATGTGTTTAGAAAGCACTCTGTTTTTATTTGTTTGAAGGTCTGATGAAGCTATTTTAGCGAAAGTGCTTACCTTTTGTTCACTTTCATAACACAGACATTTTTAACTGAAGAGCAGAAGGAGTTGTGCCTGGTTACCTCGCTGCCACTGTTTGTTTCCATTATTGATTTTTATTTACTGGCCATGAGGTATTTATCCCTTGGTGTACGTATTTTTCTGGTTTATTAATAATTTTATGGTTCTGATGTCTATGTCTTAATATAGATGAAAGCGCTTAACAGTTGTTATAATAAAGTTTCCTTGGAGTCACTTTGCCATCTGGTCGTTGATTATTGTGGATTTTAACTTCAGTTTACTTTCCAGAGTGCGTCGCTTGCTAGGTCTGTTTCATTTGTTCAGATCCATCCTGGAAGACAAGACCAGGATGACCCTCAACCATACCTGCTGTCTCAAGAACCTCCACATCATCCTGTTGGCGTTTGTTTCTGAGAGGCTTTTAAATGAACGTGCTGACCTCAAGGAGGCTACACTAGTAGTTATGGTGTGTCTGGACTCCTTCAAAATTGGGGACTGGAGCCATGGACTGATTAGCTCTAGTGAAAAGCTCGGAGCCAGAGAAGGTGTATGGATCAGAGTACTGCCTGTTGTCTGCCTGTGACTTTCCTTGAGCTGGTGAGATACTCAGAGGATGTGTCAGATCCAATGCTTTGGCTTTGTTTGATTGCCAGACCCAATGAAGTTGACTGATCTGGGGACCGTTTTCTATTAACTTCTTTAATTTTTCTGGGGGTTTTGTTGGTGTCCCTTTCTTTGTCTCTTTCTTTGATTTTCTCTGGAAGCTTAGCAGAAGGGCTAGCCTTCTTAGGAGACTAAATAGGCAAGAGTGCTTTCAGAATCAGTTTACCTTGACAAATGTGTATCACCTTGGAACCAAAAGATTTACAAATGTCACACTCCAACTGTAAATAAGTGTGACCCCCCCCCCTAAGTAATACATGCATAACTGGTGTGGGTCTTGGGAGGAATCTTGTGGTCACATTTTCTTAAAGCTTTTCTGTAACATAATAAGCAATAGCTCCACTATGAAATAACTATACTCCAAGAACAAATTAATAGAAACAATAACACTTTGAAACACTAGTCCTAAGCATTAAAAAGCAGAAAGCCCTTAAAGGCACAGAAAACAATTTTTTGGAGCAAGACAGAGGAAGAAAATGCGCTAACTGTAATGAACAGAAAGCTCCAAACTATAATACAGTAATCAAAAAACATGGACTAATAACTATAAGTAAATACGTCTACAGATCTAATAAAAGGTAGGGGAAAAAAATAAGTAGCAAAAAATTTGACTTACTGTTGCTGGCAGATGAGAATAGAGCCCAGAGATTTCACTTGTGACCTTGAGGTTGGGAGACAAGATCTGAAGTTAGGAGGAGAACAGCAGCGAATTACAAGGAAGCGTGGAGAGTCCCATTTTCACACATTTGAAAGTGACTAGACTGGATCTGACATTGGATCCAAGACCCAACTGTTGAACATGAACAAACTGGACATCGGATCTAGTGTTGTCTGGATCAAAAGGGGGCCCTCACAATGGTTTTTGGCGTCTCCTTTGTGCTGTTTAGTAATATACTGCAGATCAGAGGTATAGAAGAAAAGCATAAAGAAGCACGCATTAACCTTTTGAGGAAGAATATGTCTTATCTTACAATGCCTCTGGAATTGCTGTTCTGCAGCAGAACTTCCTCAGTTTTCTGTTCTGAGTCTAGTTCTGTCGCACCCCACACCCTGATCAAATCCAAGAAGACAGCCCTGTTTAGCATCCATCCACTCAGTGCGGGTCTGTGATCTGCTCAGCCTGTCTGCAGAATGGAATTCTTAGGAGGGAATGAAGGCTGCAGTGAGAACTACACCTGCTCCTTGGGCTATCTTCCATGCTTGCTTAGCCACTATGCACAGTATACTAGTGGCTTTCTCACTGAGGTACTATATCAAAGTTGTACCAATTTGGAGGACGTTCTCCTACAGCTGGTTGACAGTTTTCAGACAAAAGGTTACAGCCATCATTTCCTTCATATTTATGCATTTCTTTCTTACATCTTGGTTCCAAGTGTCCAGAACTTGAAGTGACCCCAAAAGAGCTCTCCAGGCTAGACTGGACAAGTCTGTAGTCACAGTCATTTTGGGCCTGTATAAACTGCATTTCCAGGTTGACTTAAAGTTGTCCTACCCACCATGAAATCTCTTTCCTGATGCTACGGAGGTGGTAAATCTTGGAGATCGTGAATGTTGAAACCATCTGTTCCTGAAGTACCACTGCTGTTTCCTGTTGTGAAAAAGTGGGCTAGGGGCAACATTTGGATGCAAGAAACAATGAAGTCTAGCACTCTGAGGAACTCCCTGGCTGATACCACCACTTTTTCCAAGACATTCCACAGGTATAAACAGGGTCAGAAAATTTTCCTTCCCTGTCAGCAGAAGGGCTCTCTGGAGATGTGTCTTTACAACTGCCCTATGAATGTCCTGGCTCTGTAGCTCAGAGATAAAGCACTGACAGTGTCTCAAATGATCCAAGACTGGTTAGCTGCCTGGGGAACTGGGAGAGCCAGGCAGAGGTAGGTTAGCATGCCCACCTGGGATGGAAGGTTATGGTTCTTCCTCCTGTGGTGACGTCATTCCATGGGAGTGGTTTAAGCTACTGCACTGAGAACAAGTCCTGGGGGGAGGCACATGGGTGGATCAATCTAAGCCAGTCCAGTAGCCCTTGCAAAGGTGTGTTAGGGAAAGGGCATTCCTCAGTATTAGGAGGCTGGGCAGTCCATTTGCAATGACACAGCCCGCATCATCACCAAAAGATAGGATTTGGCAGCATAATAAAAATACCCTAACAGTATCAGGACAATGGCTCCATGACCATCTCTCCAAACACAGGGAGAGAATGGGCTGGGAACAGCTCTCGCTCTATGAGAAATGACTGGACAAACTGATTGCAGGGGAGAATGGGATGGCCATTAATTACTTCAGTTGTACAGTGCTCAGGACGAAAAGCACAAACTCCTTAAGCAATGGAACACATACTTTGTCCCCAGCCCGAGAGTCCAAGTTTCTCTTAAAGCACTCCAGCCCATCAGACTTTTGTATATTTTAGGGAAAGTTGTTCCAAACTTTAAAAGTAAAAAAACAGTCAAAAGCTACTTGGTCCACCAGGCTAAAAACTTTAATAAAATAAAATGCAAAGGCAGTAACAAAACAAACACTTTTGGGAAAACTCCCTTCATCAGACAAAATACAGATACACTGTTGCTTATTAAAATTAATGTAACCAATCAAACAAAAGGTCTAGCCCCTTCAAAATAGGCTTCAATGGGACAACCCCATTAATCCCTGGCTTCTATCTGCCCTTAATTCAATGATCCACCTGACTCTGTACAAAAAATAAGATCTCCTCCGCTAGGGTTAGCTGCAATCACGTACAATACCATAAAACTAAATGTGTGGTTATTATATTGCTTAACATGTTGATATAGAGCACTGTGTTCTACTTTAAGATGTATAGCTAAACAATGTTGTAAAAAAAGAAGTTATGTACTCACCATAATGTTCCATCTGAATAGTTCTACTTCATTTGTCTTCAACCTGTGGGATACCGGATCCGTATCGGATCCAAGCCGGCAATCTCACAAGCAACTGCTTCGAGTTCCAAGCTCCTCCCCTTACCTATAATACACCTCCACTACCTTCCAACCCCCAGATCGAGTTTGCTGATCCTTATACTGATAACCCGACCTGAAAAAATACTTTATGACCTACAACTGCAGCCTGCAGGCTGTTCACATGACTAGATCAGGGGGAAGGAGGGAGGGATGGTTGAAGACAAATGAAGTAGAACTACTCAGATGGAACGTTATGGAGAGCACAACTTCTTTATCTGAAGTAGTTTACTTCATTTGATCTTCAACCTGTGGGACAGAGTCCCCAGCTATTAAACTCCTGGGTGGCTCTCATGGAAGGATATTCCAGAGCACTGCGGAACCAAAGGATGATCTCTTTCTAGAAGTCAAATACAATTTGTAGTGAAAAATAAAGGTATGAGATGAGGACCAAGTAGCTGCAGAAGAAATATCATCCAATGAGACTAAACCAAAAGGCCGCAGAAGTAGCCATGGACCTAGTGGAATGAGCTTTCACCTGACCCGGAGGAGACATGCTTTTGTCCTTATAGACCTGAAGGATGCATGAGGAAATCTAACTAGCAATAGTGACCTTGGAGACAGGTTTACCCAAAAAGGGTTTATAGGAGGACACAAACAGTTGATCTGACTTAAGAAGTTTTTGGTCCTGTGTAGATAAAATTGTAACCGTCTATGAACATCCAACAAGTGGAGTTTGTATTCCATTTTGTTGGTAAAATTAGGAAAGAAAACAGGTAAACTGATGGCTTGACTGATATTAACTTGTGATGCCACCTTAGGAAGAAAGGATGGATTGGTCCGAAGGGAAACCCTATCTTTATGGAAAATCATATATGGAACTTTGATGGACAAAGCTTGCAATTCTGAAACCCACTTAGCAGAAGTGATAGCCACCAGGAATGCTGTTTTCCAAGATAAGAATTTTAGATCTGTGGTTGCAGCAGGTTCAAAAGGGGGAGCGATCACAGCTTGAAGAACCATAGTAAGATCCTATGGGTGAACAGGATCCTTGACCGGGGGGCATAACAGAAAAGTCCCTTTGATAAAGGCTTTACACAGTCTAGAGGAGGCCAGTGAGGCCGAATTCTCACCAACATGAAAATGAGAAATTTATTTTATTTATTTATTTTACATTTGTTTACCGGGCTAGTCCAACTGGATATATTTCCATTTTCAGCAGAGGCCCAAGAAGAAAAGCTCCACATTGGATTTAATACAAACAAGTCATTACATAAAGAAAGCAAGTAGTTATTAAAAAATACAAACAGAAATAAGGTTCAATCTAAAATATAGTTAGTAAAAAATACAAACAGAAATAAGGTTCAATCTAAAATATACTAGTTGAAAATTTATACTAGGAAGGACATTTACTTTTATTTGCAGTATAAGAATGGTGGAGTTATAATTTATTAAAACATTCATGAAGAGTATAATTGATTAAGTAAATATAAACCATACAACGTTCTATATTAATTCATATCAGAGGCGAATTAACAAGGGTGTTTTAAGATTGTCTACTCTAGGGAGTGAGTAGAGAGAAGTAAGAGGGTGATTATGAGAAGAGTAATTAGTAGAAACATAAGATTAGTCGGGATTGATGCATGGGCATAGCCAGAGAGTTTTTAGATGTTGTTTGAGCTTTTGTTTAAAGAGGAAGGGTGATGATGTAAAAGTTAGAGTGGTAGGTAGAAGATTCCAGTATTTACCTATGGTGTTGGAGAATAGTGAATCACCTGCAATGTTATTGGACTTAGTTAGCTTCACAAGAAGTTTATTAGAGGAGCGTAGTGAATTTAGATTAGAATAAGGAGAAATAAGGTCAGAAAGTATAGGGGTATTTTTTGGTTGGTGAAATATCTTGTGAACAAAGGTAAGTTGGGAGAGTAATAGTGTATTTTTCAGTTCTAGCCAGTTTAGTTGTAGTAGATTCCGACAGTGGTGAGTTCTAAATGGGTTTCCAGTAGCAAATCTAGCAATGCTATTGTATGCATTTGCTAGTTTAGTGAGGTTATTTTTCTTTAGGTTAGTGTATATGGGTGAGGCATAAAGAAGAGTAGAAGTAAGATGAGAGTGAGCGAGTGTAATTTTGGCCTGTGGAGTTAGAAAGGTTTTAATTCTATATAAGGAGCCAAGTTTTCTATTTACGGTTTTAATAGTGTTATTAATGTGGTTATCAAAAGTGAGGTTATTGTCAATTATAATACCTAACAGTTTAGTGGTAGAGTCAGGGACTATATGTGTACCATTATTGGAAGTAATAGAGAAGTCTAAGAGGGGGGGACTTACTATTAGACCTGAAGAGCAGGAGTTTAGTTTTATTGGCATTCAAAATGAGGCAGTGTTTCAAGAACCATGTCTCGACTGTGCTAAATATATTCTGTGTTAGGGTTTGTAGTTCGGAGGAGGTGTTTTCAGAGCATATGAGTGTTGAGTCGTCTGCATATTGAATACATGTAGCTTGAGGTATTGCTACATGTAAGTCATTTATGAATAAAGAGAAGAGGAGAGGACCTAGGATGGAACCTTGTGGTACTCCAAGAGAGACTGGCAGAAGGGATAAAAGTGTGTTTTCCCAGAGAACAGCCTGTTACTAAGGTAGGAAGGAAATCGCAGCCAATTGAACTCTGACAGTTGAAGAACTGGCTCCATGTTGAAAAATATTGGCTAGGAAATCAAGACTGGCAGAAATGGGAGCTGTGTAGGGGTCTAAACTCCTTTGAGAAGCCCAAAAGGAAAAACGTTTCCATTTGCTGCGGTAAACCTTCCGGGTTGAAGACTTATGAGCAGCCACCAGAATAGACCTAACTGAAGAGGATAATCCAGGAGTCCTAGTGATCAAGGGAAATGGAGCAGCCAAGCTGTGAGCTTCAAACTGTCCAGGTTCAGATGAGGAACCCCCAATGTTTGTGAAATCAGATCCTAAATGGGATCCAAGATCCAGGGCAGAGCCAGAAGGCGAGACCAAAGGAAGGGAAACCATACCTGGCAAGGACAAAACAGGGCTATGAGGATCACTTTGCTCCCCAGTCGATGGTCTTTCTGTAGAAACCTCGGAATAAGAGGTACGGGGAGGGTAAACCCACAGAAGACCGGGATGCCAAGCATGGACTAGAGCATCTCTGGGGACTCCCCTGGCAGGGGGTTCAGAGCGATAAACTCGCTGCACTTCTCGTTGGAAGGAGATGCAAAGAGATTGCAGCAAGGCTGACTCCACTTTGGGAACATCTGCTCTGCTACTGATAGACTCAGAGACCACTCACAAAGCATCAGACTAGTCCAACAACCTGTCTGCTAAAATGTTGTACCGTCCCAGAATGTGCATTGCTATGAGAAAACGACTGGTGGAGATCGCCCATTCCCACACTCTAATGGCCTCGCGACAAAGGGGATAAGATCTGGTCCCTCCCTGTTTGTTGATGTACCAGACCACTGACATGTTGTCTGACTGAATTGCAATGGTTCCCAGAGGAAGAAAGGCATGAAGGGCCTGCAACTCCAAAAGGACCGCTCTCATCTCTAGAACATTTACATGCAAGCTGGTCTCTACAGGGGACCACATGCCTTGAACTGTCCTGTCCGAACAATGCCCCCCCACCAGAGTTGGGAGGCGTTCGTGGTCACTGTGGCTTGGACAGGGGCTGAAACAAAGGGTCATCCCTCCAGGATCTCCACAGAGCACATCCACCACAGAAGGGACGACCGACAGACTCAACTGAGTTGTACTGGATATGATATTGGAAGTCCCAACAGGGACCATTGCACAGCTAGTGCCCACTGTAGAATTCTCATATGTAACCGGGCGCACAGAAGCAGAGTTATGGTTGCTGCCATTGAACCTAAGGCCCTCAATACTGATTCTGCCGATGGAAGATGAGAATGGTAGATCTGAGGTGACATGCATCCTCAGGTTTTGTACTCTCTCCGTGGTCAGGAAGAATTTGCACTGTAAGGTGTCTATCCTTGACCCAATGTAGTCTATCACCTGCACAGGATTTAGAAGAGATTTGGATGCACTGTGATCCCCAAATGCAGGGCGAGCTTTAAGAAATAATCCCTGGTTTGAGAAAATAGACCCTGGTGGGAGCAGTGAGGAGCCAATCGTCCAGGTATGGGTAAGACCTGAATCCCCTGAAGCCTCAGGTGAACAGCTACTACTGCCATCACTTTGAACACCCTGGGGGCTGTGATGAGACCAAAGGGTAGGGCTCGAAATTGGTAATGATTGACTCCTAAAAAGAAGTGGAGGAACCTCCTGGAGCTTCTGTGCATTTTTATGTGATAGTAGGCAACCTGGAGATCTAATGAGCACATCCAGTCGCTGTCTTGCAAGACGGCATGATGGACTGTAGTGTGACCATCCGGAACTTTTCTTTGGCAACTAACAGGTTCAAGGTAGATGGGTCCAGAATGGGCCTTTAGTCCCCCGTTTTCTTTGGCACCAAAAAGAACTTTGAGTAGAAGCCTGATCCGGACTGATCTGGGGGGGACGGATTTGATGGCTCGTTTTCCTAGCAGCTTGGAAATTTCCTGTGCTGCTGCCTCCCTTTGCGTGGGTGGTATGTCTGGGAAGTGTTTGTGAGGTTTGGGAGGAACCACAAAAGGGACAGAGTATCCTGTGGATATGATCCGAAGCACCAAGCAGTCTGATGTAATGGACTCGCATGCAGCCAGGTGCAATGAAAACCGTCCCCAGACAGCCTCCAAAGTAGAGCAGATAGGCAAGCCCTCAGGGTTGCTGTCCGAGACCCCCCTCTGCTTCTGGGCCAGCATCCATTCTGTTCCCCTCTGCCCCTTGGGGAAGAAGAGCCCTGAGTGTCCTGGGAATACTGTGATTTCCGGAACCACATCTTCTTTTGCCCTCTCTGATTCCGGGAAAAGGATCTTTGCGGGTTTGAGAAGCGGATTCTGATGGCAGACAGTGTCTTCCCATCATTCTCACTCTGGACTAAAAAGTCTCTTTGACGGTTTTACCAAAGAGAGTAGAGCGGTCATAAGGGACATTGGCAAAAAATGCCCTGAAAGGTTTCCCGAAAACTGAAATAGTTTGAGCCAGGCGTTGCCCCTCATGGACACATCGGACCCAGCTGCCCTAGCCACTCCTTCAGTAGCATGTGAAAGGAGTCACAAGGACGTGCTGGAGACTGCTTTCAAAGTGGCCATCCTCACAGAGAACGAGTCCCTGTCCCTCTGCAACATGGACTTAAGGGAAGACTCCGCCTGCTCCTTAACCAGGTCGCTCTGGAGTCTCGTGACATGGGCCAGATAATTCAGTGCCCTAACAGGAAAGGTTGCTGATGGGTAAACCCACTTCCCTAAGCAGTCCATCATCTGAGACTCTCGGTCAGGAGGATGAACAGAGAAACTCTCTTGGGCTAGTTTCTTCTTTGCGGCTGCTGCTACCACCATAGCGTCTACGGGGGAGCCCTTGTTCCATGCTGGCCTATCTGAAGGTGGACTCAAGATCTTACCAGGCTGTTTAGGGATTGGTTCCACGGTGTCCGGCTCATTCCAGGCCCGCGAGGTGACCAGGTCCCCCAAGGAATCTGCGGGAGGGGACACCCAGGAAGTAGAATGGATTTGTAGAAAGAGCCAAGGGGGTCGGGGCGGAATCCAAGGGGATAGTCAAGGGTCTCGATCCAGCAGAAAGAACCCCTTTCTACCACGTCGAACGCTGAGGGAGAACGAACCTCCTGGGGAACCAATAAGGAAGCTGGTCTCTCCAGATCAGATGTGAGAATTGGACCCGGGCCCGAAGTGGATGGAGCTCCATGGGAGGGAACCTGGACCGACAAAGTCAGAGCCTATGAAAAAAGTTCCACTCCCTCGGATCTGACACCCAAGCTCCGGCTCAGAGAGCAGCTCTGATCTGAGCTGGTCGGTTCCGACATGCTCCAGGCAGCTGTCGGCATCGAGGAAGCAGGTACTGTCGGCGCCAACCACCTGACTAAGGCCATCCTCAGATCCGAGTACTCCGAACCCGATGGAAGGATCAGAGAAGGAGAAATCAGTGTAAAAAAAAAGGAAGCGAGCTTCCCCCTCCTGAGGGAGAGGGGGCTGGGCAAGACCCCCATCTGGATCAAAGTACGAATGAAACTCCTCATCATTTTATCCATGTCAACTTCCGATAAATTCTGTGTGGACCTCGACAAGGCCATGGACTCTGTCCTTGCGGGTCAAGGAACCGAGGCCCCAGACTGAGAGCATGTCTCCTCTGGCTCCGGGGAAAATCTCAGAGACTGGAGCTGAGGGGAGTCACGGATCCTAAGCTGACTTTTGGCAGGAGAAGGGAGGTCCGGGGACCTCATGTTTTTCAGGTCTGTAGGATTTTGGCTCTCTCTCCTTCTCTCTGCCACTTTTCCACTCCACTTCCGCAAGCTTTGAAACAGGAGGTCGAGTCCCAGCCTGGGAGGGAAGAGAAACAAGGGGAAGAGAGGAAGGAGAGGCAGCTGCTGTGACCAAAACTGAGGATGAGGCAACCGTCTCAGAAGTGGGAAGAAGGCCTTTCAGGAGCAACTTAGCCCTCCTGTCCTTGATTGCGCGGGCGTCAAATCCCATGCATACAGAGCAGTCAGTACTTAGATGGGCAACGCCCAAGCACATTACACAAAGAGTGTGGCCATCTGCTGGAGACAATTTATGGCCACACTCAGTGCAACTTTTAAACACAGGCTTATCAGCCATGCTTCTAATCAGCCACTCAGCAAGAGAAGGGAAAAACAAGGAGAGGAAAAAAAAATAGTTTTTCCACTTACACCACTCACCACACTCAAGTCACACAGAACACACTGGAGGGGGAGCAAGTACACTAACCAACTAGTGTCTTAAACTACAACAAAGTTCAATTTCATGACGCACCAGTGAGGGGAGGAGAGAGGGAACCTATACTAAAACACTATACTAATATTTAGAGAGAAAAAGCTTCTTAAAAGCTGACAAAAACCCACTTCTCTGAGCTCAGGAGATCACGATGCTTTAGCAAGCCACGGCAAACGAGATCTGGGGGTTGGAAGGTAGTGGAGGTGTATTATGATTAAGGGGAAGAGCTTGGAGCTCGAAGCAGTGAGATTGCCGGCTCAGATCCGGTATCCCACAGGTTGAAGACCAAATGAAGTAAACTACTTCAGATCTCTCTGTTTCAGCCGGCAATTAGTTTTTCCTATATAGAATGAAGTACAAGATGAACATTGTGCTCAATAAATAACATTACTGGTGTTGCAGTCTGCATATAGAGCAGGTGAATAACGGTTATGATTAACAGGATGAATAAACACATTACTATGAGATATGTAAACATTTCTTTACAATGTTTACAGGGATATGTACCTGCCCTATTCAAAACTTGAGCACCAGTTTTGATGCTACTCCAATTTCTACACAAGAGTTGTTTCAAGTTCTTATTACGCCTAAACATAAAGCTAGCAACATCCCCCACTAAATTCCGTAGGGTATCGTCACTCAATAATATCTTGCAGTTGCTGCGTATAATATTACAGATACCTTAAGTATCACTACTATTCTTCACGTGTAGCTTTAATCATTATAAGGCCTAATATTACTATTAAACCTATTACGTGAACCAAGATTAGAAAACCAAGGGGCTGCTTCAGTCGTCCTATATGTGCTACTTTCCTCAATAACATGTTCCATGTCACCTATATGGTAGCCTTTCTTGGCCAACCTTGAAGTGAAGTCTTTAATCTCTAATTAAACATTCTCATCCTACGTGCAGTCTTGACATCGTAAAAGTTTGTCCTTTAACTATATTGTTGAATACATATCTAGGATGCATACTATCCTTCATTAATAAATTATTTCTCCAGCAAGGCTTCCTAAAATAGAAGTACTTATATTATTAAAAAACTTGGACTCAGCTTCACATCTAGAAAGTCTGAGTACATGAAAAATTGAATGTAAAATGTAAAAAACAAGTAGTGGTTTCCAGATAAGATACAAAATTTCTTAAAGCTTCCTCAGTACTAGACCATAATAGGAACACATCATCCACAAAATGCGAGTAATACAATAGACATACACTCCCATTCATGTTCAGCATTAAAAATAACTTCTGTCTCCCAGTTAGTTAATACTATATTGGCATATGAATTAGCGCAGGAGGTGCCCATGGCTACTCCCCAGGGTTGCCAATAAAATTGTTTCTCAAACAGAAAGACATTATTTGCTAAAACAATTCTTAACAGCAATATCATCTTTTTCAAAATCATTCTGTCAAAGGAGTTATGTGAGCTTAAAAATGATTTAACTGCTCTTAGGCCATACTCATTAGGGATGACCATAAACAAATTTTGTATAGCTAAAGTTACCAACAACTGTCCATCAATGGCATTACCAAGCATACAATCATGCAAAGTAGTAAGGAAACGTACTGTGTCCTTCAAGATCCAAGGTACTGTAGATACCACTAATTTGAGTTTAGACTCAACCCAAAAATAACATACTTCTGTGACCCAAACCCTTCCCGAGACTATCGGTCTTAGGGGGGGATCCAACTCGTTATGTATTTTGGATAATGCATTAAAACCAGGTATGATCAGATATTCAACAGAAATTAAGTTAAAAATATTAACAGATAACTCACCATCCCTACGTTGTAAAATACTATACTGAGCACCATCTATTACCTGCTTAACCTTGGAAGAATTAATTTTAACCTAAGTATCTTCCTTATCTAACATATTCAATACTTTAGTAATATAACATCCTCAATCCATTAACCAACTGCTCCACCCTTATTGGTGGGTCTAATAGTAATATCATTATTATGAACGCTTTGGATCCCCCCTAAAACCGATTGTCTCAGGAAGGGGTTGGGGAATTATGTTTTCTTGGGTTGATTCTCAACTCAAATTAGTGGTATCTACAGTACCTAGGATCTTGAAGGACACAGCACATTTTCCATACTTCTTTGCACAATTTTATGTTACTCTCGCCTCTGAAAGAATGACTTTGAAACAGATATTATTGCTCTTAACTGTTTTAGAGAATAATGTCTTTCTCTTTGAGAAACAATTTTACTGGCAATGCTGGGGGTAGCCATGGGCACCCCCTGCACCAATTCATATGCCAACATAGTATGCAAACAATAGTTGGATTTTAATTTCAGACAATAACTGATGATTAGTGCTATCTGGTTATGTATGGTCTGGATAATTTTGTTTTTATACAATATTCTGAGATGGTGGTGTTTAATCGTAGATCATTTTTATCGGCATGTTTTATGCTGTCTCAGAATTCTGCTTTGCTCAAATGCAGTGTTTTTGCAGTATCTGCAGAGTTTATTATTATCTCTGCACAGACAGGATTATATGGCTTTGACTAGTGACTACAAGGTTATTGTTTTAATTTGCTTGGGAGAGTGCATTTTAGCTCAGCTAGGAAGTCGTTTGGATTGGGTGTCAGACTCAATGATTGTGAAATATGTGACAAATGAATATGCAAAATGTTTTAACTATTGATTGGTCAATGCCTTTGCTAGACACCAATGATCACTGAGGTCTAGTATGCTATTCAATGGACACTGGATGTTAACCAACAGGGTTGGCAATATGTACAAGTAGAAAGTTATTTCTATTGGTGTACTCCGCAGCTACAAGTCATTCTGATTTGACCAATATTGTGTGTAATGAATGTTGTAACTTACTTCCATTTCTAAGATGACTGGTTGAAAAAGAGTGCTTTTAAACGATTTTAGGATTTTGATTGTTAGATCTGAAGAAGAGTTTTACTCTAAAGTGCTAATCTCATTTTATATATATGTATCCCATCATATGTGTTTGAATAAAGCTATTTGTTTATGTTTACTGCTGTGGCGTTTCTGGTACTTTGCTTTTTGAGGTATATATATATATATATATATATATATATATATATATATATATATATATATATATATATATATTACATGCGTGTGTGTGCAAGCGTTTATACATATACCCTTATGGACTTACTGCACTTCAGCAAATCAAATGGCACCGGAAACACATAGTCTATGTATTTAAACCTTTTCTGCAAAGTCAAAAGAAAAGTTTGGAGGGACAGGTATATCTATACCAAAGGATACCACTGCTCTGGAACAGACACCCCAGCCACATAAAACAACGTTCATTCCTGTCCATATTCAAGCACAACTTGGATCTATGGATGGGAAACAGAAAATGTACCCCAGGACTGTCACCTGTACTACTAACAGAAGCAGGTCGTAAATGCTTTAACCCATGTACGGATCCCCTTAAGTTATCTATGGTATGATCCCAGCTATTCTCATTGGGGTAATACATAATATCAATCATGGGATGGTTAAGGCCAATCTCTAACCAAATGGGACAGGTTAATTCCAGCAACAAACGGTAAATGCCTTGACTTAAAATAGCCCACAAAGGCAGCTAGCCTAGTACTTGCCTAAGAAGCTATATACTTCAAATTTAAATTTAATTTTTAAATTAGGACATTGAAATATTCTGTAGGCTAAAATCAGTCTACCACTAATGCACCTATAACAAAATTTAGATATTTATATCCTGCACTACAGTTTGGATCAATTAGAGACACAATTTTTTTAGTAAATCTTCTTAGAACCTTTTTAAGGCGTTTTAGTTGACAACCTGATATATAAACAAAATGAGCTGTTGTACTCAGTAATCGGTCTTATACAAGTTACAAACATAAGAGTTAAGCGATGTTAGTCTCTAACATTCCTTAGCAGAAAACAAGTACATCTAGTAAAATTTGTACAGACAACCTTGACAAGAGTATTAAAAGGTAAGTTTGAAGATAATGTAACACTCAAATCATTGGATTGCATAACATCTTGAAGGTGTTTGTTGGACAAATACATAGAGTACCGCTGTATTTTATTAGTGGAGTGCATAATGTTACATCTGTCAAAGCAGAATCTTAAACCTATGTCTATAGTCAGTTACATACGGACTGTAAGTAGATGCTTAGATCAGTGTCAGTTTAGTTATGCAATATAAATCCAATTTTACAATCAGCATACTTGTAAGCCCAAAATGTATTATTTCTAGGCATAGTTGAAAATAGAATACCAGACAACAATCAAGTAATATTATGAATCTTAACATGTTTTCTATCAGACAACTAGTTCATAATCCATCTAACAAGGCAACTATGCATAATAGTTTTTATCAAACAGTTACAGATAACCTTGTGTGGAAGACAATCAAAGGCTTTGGCAATGTCCAGAAAAATTACATCAGGTTAGAGTCCTAGGTCCAAAGCCAAGGGTATCTGATACAGAAACTTGTTAGGTTATTCAGGCTTGATTTGCCTTTCATAAAACCATCCTGACCAATGTTAACTGATAGACTATTTGTGTTATTAATAAGATCAATTAAACACCTTTCAAAACCCTTGCCAACTAAAGATGCCAAACTAACTGACCTATAGTTTTCTGTAAGATCTTTATCCTTCTTAAAATAGGGGCTATACAGGACAGCCACCAAGAAATCTGGACAAACCCATTAAAATTTTTATCAAAGTCATTGCACAAGATAGGAATAATTTTCTCTAATTCCAACACTAACTGACCAGAAATCAACTCAGGCCCCATGGATGAAAGCTCATCTTTATTTTACATAGGGTTCTTGTGAAAGAAATATCAGTTATTAATGGACAACTTCCAGATGCAGAAATATATTCAGAGCACTCAATCAATATGCCAGTTAAAAGTTGGAGAGAGAGAAAAAATTATTAATGTGCTGTAGTACAAGCATCCTGAATTACTTCACTGCCAATTCTAACTGAATTAATTTGTGAATTATTTAATGAATATATTTGTAAAATGCTTTTTCATTAGAAATGTCACTGACACATTTACTTTCATACCTTAACTTTGATTTTAATTTCCTGTTTAATTTTTTACACATTGCATTACATTTTTTCTTAACAGTTGTTGGAAACGTCTTAAAATGTTAGAATGCCTTTTTCCTACTTCTATAAACTTAAACTCCTGTTCAACCAAACAGGAATAAAATATTTGCCAGTTTTCTGATTATACTTTGCCACTACAACTCAACAGTTTTTACAGGATCAAATACCCATACTGAGCCTCAGGAATAAACATGGTAGGCAAGTTAGTATTTACAATTTGTTTAGTCAGATGGTCATGATTAATAGGGCACAAAGTAGTCCTTTTCACAGCTGGTGCTTTAGGGTTTCCTAATGACCTGAAATTAAATAGTTTTATGATCAGTCATGTCAAGTGGTGGTAAAAGCTGTAACTGGTGGATTTTCTCAGGAATATCAGTTGCAGCAAAATCCAGTAAGTGGTTTCTTCTTGTATTGTTTGAAACGAACTGTGTTGAATTTATCGACAGAGAGAACCCGTGAACACTAGATAAAGTAAAATGTCCAAGTAAAATAATTAGAAGTAATATACTTACCATAATGAAGTATCCGTGTTGTCCATTTTTATTTTTCCTCACAGATGGGTCTTGGATCTGCCATCAGATCAGTCTCAGCCTCATTCTCCAGACTTAGGCTTTAAGTCTCAAGCTCCTCCCTCTTTCCATAACACAGCACACCTTCTCCAACTCATCAGGTCAAGTTTGCTGCCCTCAATAGGTTACAGTAATAGTACAGAGAATAGAAAAGAACTGAGGCTCAAACCCAAAACCTAAGGGTTCTGAATTTCCTCTAAGTACTTCTCGAAGGCACAAGGCTGGGGATGGCTGGGAGGGACATGAGGAAGAATGAAAACAGACAACACAGATACTAAGTTATGGTAACCAAGTATCTTAAATCTGATGTCCTTTTCATTCTTCCTCACTGATTGGTTAGAGTCTCCGGCTATGTAACTCCTGGGAGGCCCTCAGGGAAGAATGTGCTGGAGCACGGTCGAGCCAAAGGATGCCCTGCTCCTAGAAACAACATCCAATTTACAATGAGACAAAAAGGTGGAAGTCTTAGGCCAAGTGGCTGCAGCACAGATCTCATCAACCGAGGCCATGGAAGAGAAGGCAGATGATGTAACCATAGATCTGGTGGAATGAGCCTTGGGGAGTCAAGGTAATTGAATACCTTTTTGTGAATAAATGAAGGAAATCCACTCCGTAATTCATTTGGCTAAAATGATCTTTGAAACTGCCTGACCTGAATAGTTAGTTGGGAAAGATACAAATATCTGATCAGATTTCCTAAATCTTTTAGTCCTGTGGAGATAAAAACAATTGCCTGAGAACATCTAGAAGATGCAAACTATACTACTCTCTGTTTGAAAACTTGGGGGGAAAAACGAGTAACTGAACTGATTGGTTAATGTTCGATTCTGTGGCTACGTTAAGCATAAAATAGGGATTTGTTCTTAACGCTACCCTATCTGTATGGACAATGATGTAAGGAAGTTTCAATGACAAAGCTTGAAGCTCCAATACTCTTTTAGCAGAATTAATCGCCAACAGAAAAATTGTTTTCCAGGAAAGAAATTTCATGTCACAACTATCCGCATGTTCAAAGGCCTTCTGGGCAAGGCCTTGTAGCAGTAATGTGTGATCCCAAGGAAGAGAAAGGTCTTCAATTGGAGGTCGAAGAAAAAAGGCCTTCAAGAACACTGTGCATAACCTGGATGAAGAGAGAGAGAGGAAGATCCCTTTCCAGCATGAAATTTGGATTTGGCAGCCAGCTGAAGTTTAATGGTAGAGAAACCGGCTCCTTCTTGAAGAAGGATACTAAGAAAAAGGAGAATAGCTTAAGTGGCAGCATAGAAAGGGTCAATATTCTCTTTAGAGGCCCAAACAGAACATCTCTTCCACTTGCTGTTGGAGACCTTTTCAGTGGAAGCCCTTTGAGAGGTCAGAATTGTATCACAGACAGAAGGGGCGAGCCCTGGCTTTCTTACAATTACTGGAAGAGGAGAAACCATGTGGTCAACCTTAGGGTGTAAAGACTGGGGGGGGGGGGCTAGATGTCTGACAGATGGGATACAAGATCCTGTCTGGGATCCAGTATCCAAGGCGGATACTTCAGATGAAACCTAAGAAAGGGGAACCATACCCTGATGAGACTAAAAAGGGGCAATGAGGATTAAAGAGCTCTTCAATCTATTGGCTTTCTGTAGAAATTCTGGGATCAGAGGAAGAGGAGAGTAAGCATAAAGGAGACCTGGGGACCAATCATGGACTACAGCATCCCTCAGTGATTCCCATTTTGGGGAGGATCACAGCAAAACACTTATTGCACTTTAAGTACTGGGGAGAAGCAAAGAGTTAAAAAAAAAAAAAAAAAAAAAAAAAGAAAGGGTTGGCCCCAACGGCTAAAAATCTTGTTTGTTACTGACCGACTGAGGGACCACTCATGAGGAGGCAGAATGGACCTGCTCAGTTTGTCTGCTAGAATGCTGGTTTTCCCAGGAATGTGCATTACAACTAGAAAGTGGCCTGAAGATATCATCCTTTACCAAACTCTCACAGCCTCCCTGCACAATGGGTACAAACAGGTTCCTCCTTGTTTGCTGATGTACCACATTACTGACATGTGAAGTACTCTCATGAAGAACCTCGCTAATGGGACTAGAATGACTGCAACTGCCACTGAACCCACAGCCCAAACTATTAATCTTACTGGTGGAGAAGGTATATCTAAAGTTTTGAACCTGTTGTCTTACAGATATTATAGGATGCCTTCGTAAGGAAGCCACTTGTGTAGTTGTATCCAATTGTGTTCCTATGAACTCTAGGTTATGAGAAGGAATCAAGTTTGATTTTTGCCAGATTTATCACAATGCCCAGATGTTTGAATATCTTTACTAGATAATTTATGGACTGTATCAGTCGATGCCTTGTTGGTGCAGTGAGGAGTCAATTGTCTAGACAGAGAAACACCCGGAATCCTTTTAGCTTCAGGTGAGCTGCTACCACTGCCAAGCATTTGGTAAACACCTCAGGGACTGTGATGAGTCCAAAGGGCAGTGCTCTGAACTGGTAATGACTGGCTCCTAGCCAAAAGCACAAGTGTCTTCTGAAGCAACTATTTTGATATGATAGCATGCATCCTAAACATCCACTGAGTATATCCAATCATCCTTGTGCAAAAGTGGCAGAATGCACTAAATCTTAACTTTTGGAACTTCGACTTCTTGGCGAACTGGTTCAGATTGCTGAGGTCTTATACAGGTCTCAGGTCCCCTGTTTTCTTTGGCACTAAAAAGGAAGAGTAAGTTCTGAATCCTCTCTGCTTGGTCGGAACCTGATGACTCTTTTTATAGAAGTTTTTAAACTTCTTGAATAGTGTACTCCCTTTAACTGGGTGGTACATTGGAGAGTTTCCTCCAGGGACCTGAAGGAAGATGGGAAAAGGGGCTGTAATAGCCTCTGGATATACCATTTAGCACCCAGGCGTGTTTTATGTTTGTCTAGGCTTCTAGGTGCAAGGACAGATGACCCCCAACTGCCTCCCGAGCAGACCAGTCGGGCAGCATTTCAAGATCTCCAATAGGGTCTTTTGGGAAAGGGGTCCCTGAAACCTTGTTTTTGTGGACCCACTCTGCCTCTAGGATGGCGTCTGCCATAAAAACCTTCTCCTCTGCCTCTGGAAGAGTTGTCCTCGTGCGAGTCCTGGAAAGATCCTTGAGACTTTCTGAACCAAGTTTTCTTCTCTCCTTGATGATTCCTTGAAAAGGTCCTCTGAGGGGTAGAAAACTTTGATTCCCACAGCAAACAAGGTCTTCCCTTCTTGCTCACTGTGAGTTACTGTGTCTTTCTCCAGCGGTTCAAACAAAGAGGAACCGTCACAGGTGGCATTTATGAATGATGCCTTGAAGGGCTCTGTGAATTCACAAAGCTGCATTCAGGCCTGTCGCCTAATGGTTATGCCTGTACTGGCTGCTCGCAAGGTGCCTTCTGCCGTGTGCGAAATCAACCTCACTGAGGAATATGCAAAGCAGGAAAGAGTAGCCAGTTGGGAAGAAACCTTCTTCAACGTCTCCTCTGACATGGTCTCCGCAAAAGAGTGTTAGCTCCTTGACCAGATCTCTCTGCAAATGGGTGGAGTGCCCAGACCTCAGAGAGAAAGTAGCTGAGGCATAAACACACTTTCCTTGTCTGTCCATCACCCTAGACTCCTTCCTTATTGGATGCACAGTGGAGCTTTGTTCCTCTAGCTCCTCCTTCGTGGTTGCTGCAACAGTAGCACACACAGGAACACCTTTGCTCCAATGTGGATGATCAGAGGGTGGGCTGAGAATCATATCGGGATGCTTAGGGATAGACTCGACCATGTCCAGCTCCTTCCAGGCCCACCAGAACACAATCAGGGCATCTGTCAGGGGAGTTGTTAAGGACATAGACAGGCCCACCCCAAAAGCCTCAAGGAACACAGATTCCTCACGGATTCTGCAGAAAGCCTTTTCTGCAACTTGAAAGGCTATCGGACCAGAGAAAAACGCTCTCCCTCAGAGCCAGTTACCAAAAGAGAGAGAGCACAGTGAACCATGGATCCATGGCATCCTGACAAACAGACCGGAGCTATCGAGGGCAGAAGCCCCAAGGGAAAGCCATGGATCCAACAAAGTGAGAGCTGAAAGGAACCCCCAAGAATCGGCGCAGACTTCTCAGATCTGGGACTCACTCTGATCCAACAAGAAGGGAGTAAGGCTGGTCAGGGACAGTCGGATTTGAGGAAGGAAGATTCCTTGGATCAAACCTAGACTCTCTTGGGAAACCAGGGTTCTGGGTTTCTGAAACAGAGTGACGGATTGGAAAATTGGAAAAGGAGTATGCAAAGTAGGAGATGGAGCACTCATGGATCCTAGATGGGACAGAGATGGCAGGACCCCCCATCTGGATCTGCACCCTGAGGAATTTCTGCATCATCCTGTCCATATCGGCTTCAGTGAGACTTCGGGAAGACCTGGAGGATGACGTCTGGATTTTGTTGGCATCTGAATGACTTCTGCAGAAAGGGCTGGAGAAAATGGTTCAATTTGGAAGGCTGGTAGAAGAGTACTAATAGTAGGATCCAAAGGTTTTGGCTCCAAATATGATGTCCCTGGTAGGAGAAAGTACAGTTGTGTACACTTACCCATAAATGTAGATGCTCAAGTGTATTCACTGTTGCAGTCATTACATTTGGGTTATCTGCTTGCAGTAGCCCTCAGTCGGCCTGATTATCAAAGTCTTGTGTCCTATGTCAGTTGCTGTCTCTTCTTCCGTGACGTCAGGTCGTCAGGGGTATAAAACATGCAGCAGACGTCATTACATCAGTTTTTCTTGCCCCAGATGTCAGGTGCCCCCCTAATGGGAAGCAATTAAATCTATAAATATACAAGGTTATACCTCAAACAAAAAAGCAAATACACCAAAAAGCTTTTAAGCATTGAAAAGGAGAGAAGAGGTATAGCCAAAAGAAGTCAGGGGGCTGTAGGGAGGGTAACCAGGACTGCAACACTGAATACACTCTAACATGTACATTTATGGTAAGGGTACACAACTGTACTATGTTCTTTGTGTTTCACTGTTGCAATCTTTACATTTGGGTAGATCCCCAAAGCTAAGGATGGGAGGATGAATTTAAGCAGCATTAGGACCAGCTATAAGGCCCTGAAAAACTGCAGTGGCAAAGTCAGCTCTGGATTTAGAAAAAATTGGCAAATGGTAATGCTTGGAGAAAGTATGTACAGGTAGGTACACCTCTGAGAAAGGCTGTAGAGGTAGATGCAGCCCTGGTTGAGTGGGGTCTGACCCCCTGTGGGATAGGTTTTCCATGGTGCTTATAGCAGAAATGAATGCAATGGCCTATCCATTTGGAGATGGTTCACTTTGAAATAGCCTTCCCCTCTGTCCCTGCAACAAATGCCACCAGCAGTTGTTCAGATTTCCTTTGAGGTTTAGACCTGTCAAAGTAGAATCTAAGTTGTCTGTGCACATGTAAGGAGTGCAGTATCAGTTACCCTTTGTTATGTGGATTAGGAAAGAAGGTAGGCAAATTAATGGACTGATTAAAGGCCGCACTGGATACCACCTTTGGCATGAAAGAGGGATTGGTCCTGAGGGACACCCTGTCCACATAAAAGATGATGAAAGGCTCCACTGCCATAAGGGCTTGTAATTCAGATACCCTTCTTGCTGAAGAGATTGCTGAAAAGGAAGCTGTCTTCCAAGAAAGGAATTTTAAATCTGCAGTAGCAGCTGGCTCGAAAGGAGGAAGGGTGAGTTTCTCCAATACAAAGTTAAATGTCCCAGGCTGGAGTTGGAGCTCTCCTGGGTAGTCTTAAATTTTTGGCTTCTCTGAGGAACTGCTTGAGCAATGGAAGAAAGAAGAGGGGAGGTTCTGTGTTATAATGAGCTGAAATGGCTGAGGCATGAATTTTTATTGAGGAAAAAGACAGGCCCTTGTGAAGCACCTCAGTTAAGTATTGTAAAATCTGAGGTAAACTGGGCACTGCTGTGCTCATCCCTTGAGATTGGTTCCAGGCACAGAATCTTTTTTCATTTTTCAGCATAAGATTTTCTACAATAGGCCTCCTTGCCTCTGAAATGAGATCCGTCACTGGTTTACTGAGGGATGGTAAAGGAGAGCTTAGGTAATTAGCCAGGCTGCTAGGTTCAGTGTTTGAAGCTGAGGGTGCAGAATCTGATTCTCCTGCAGAGACAGCAGGGTTGGAGTCTGAGGCAGGTGCCATGGGCCCAACAGTGACACATTGCGCAGAAGGGGGTACCCAGTGTTGGCGTGGCCAGGCTGGTGTAATCAAAATCATCCTTGGTTTGTCTTGTTTGATCTTTAGTAGTACTTTGGAGAGCAGAGGAGGAAAGGCATAAACTGATAGGTTTTTCCAGCTGAAGGACAGAGCATCCACTTTCCAAGCTTGTCTGTGGGGAATCCTTGTGCAAAATTTTTCCAATTTATAGTTCTGGGGGGAGGCAAACAGGTCTATATCTGGGCTCTCCCATTTGCTTGTCAACATGTTGAAAATCATTGGTTCCAGTTTCCACTCGTGTGGGTCCATGAGGTTTCTGATTAGTCCGTCTGCCAGTGTATTTAGTTTTCCTGGCAGGAAATGAGCTTGCAAATGTACTTGGTAGCTCAAGGCTGTGTTCCACAATGCCATGGCTAATCTGCAGAGGGGATAAGAATGTATACCCCCCTGCTTGTTTATGTACCACATAACAGTGGTTCTGTCCATCTTTACCATTAACTGCCCTGGAAGAATGTGGTCCTTGAAGGCTGTTAGAGCATTCTGTATAACTAACATTTCTTTATGACTGATGTGATGGTGCATTTCAACTGGGTTCCATTTGCCCTGAATGCACTTCCCTGCCAGGTGCCCCCCCCCCCCCATGCAGTCTGATGCGTCTGTTGTTAGGGTTTGGGCGGCAGGGGGTAGTGTGAATGTTAGTCCCTTGTTTTGGTGGCAGGCCTCTGCCCACCAAAGGAACTCTAGGCATAGACAAGGAATGATAAGAATTATTGCTTCTAGATCGAGAATGTTGAGACCCCATGCTTTTTAGATACCAATGTAGTTTCCACATATGCAGTCTTGTATATGGAATTAGAAGAATGCAGGAGGCCATGAACCCCAAGGCTTGTAGTATTTGCCTTGCAGATAGCAGGGTTTTTGTGGCCACTTGTTTGAAGTAGGTTGTCAAGTGAATTTGTTTCTCTGGCTTGAGGAAAACCATCTGAGAAGTTGTATTCAAGTTTGCTCCCAAGAATATAATTTGTTGACAAATTACCAGGTGGGATTTCTTTTCATTTATGGTGTACCCTAGACAAGTTAGCACCCTTTGTACCAGAGCCAGATGATTCAAAAGTATGTCCTGGTTTTCTGCCTGAATTAGACAATCGTCCATGTATTGGTATATTTGAATATTTCTTTGCCTGCAAAATGCAATGACTAGAGCTAGGCACTTTGTGAATACCCTGGGCACATCAGATAAGCCAAAGGGCAGTGCAGAGAACTGACAGTGCCTGTAGCCTGCTTTGAAGCATAGGTCTCTTCTGTAAGATTCCCTGATTGGGATATGCAGGTATACTTCCTTTAAATGTAGTGTTGCTAACCAGGCATCTTTGCTTAGCATAGGAAGCAACTGGTGAAGAGTCAGCATCTAGAATTTTGGAATCACCAAAAAGGTGTTTAGAGTAGGCAGGTCCAGTATAGGACGCCATGAACTGTCTTTTCTGGGTACCAGGAAAAATCTCGAGTAGAAACCTTGTCCCTTTTCCTCTTCTGGTACCAATTAAATAGCCTCTATGCTTAAGAGACAGAGTACTTGCTTTTGGGCCTATGGGTTTCGGCTGAGAAGGTCTGGGAGAGGCAGGAAAGGGCCATTTCTTAGAAGGCCAATGCCTACTAAATCTTGGAGGTTACACTTGCAAAAAATCTTTAACAGTTTGCACAGATTTAGCTTTTTTCTCCATCTTTTTAAGAACTTCTTCTGCCTTGTTGCCAAACAGGCAGTCCTGATTTAAAGGAGCATCCAGTAATTTCGCTTTATCATGATCTGGCAAGGATTGATCCTTAAGCCAAGCATGCCTTCTAAGTACAGCCCCAGTTACCGCAGCCCTGCAAGATGCCTCTAGTGAATCAAAACCACATTGCAATGTATGTTTACCAACTTGTTCAGCAGAATGTATAAAATCCTGTAAATCCTTATTTTCAGCACAATCAGGAATCATCATCATTTTCTGTTTAAGCAATCCAATAATATGCAACTGATACTTTAACATATGAAACTGGCAATTCAAGGCCCTAATAGCCAAAGTTGCAGAAGTGTATACCTTCTTACCCAATCTATCCAGCACCCTGGAGTCTCTATCAGAGGGGTTAGGATTTTTGGCAGAGCTTTAATGCCCTTGGATCCCTGCGAAATGGTTTCAGGATCCACAGTAGGATTCTTGAAAAGTAACTTGTGAGAGTTAGGAACCCTTTAATGTCTATCAGGTTTAATGGAAGCAGGAGGTAAAGAGTCAGGGGCCATGCTAGAATCAGAAAAGGCATAATCAACAATGTCGAGTACAGGAGGTATAGCTAAAGGCCTGTGCAAGGCAGGAGTAAGAAATCCCTAAGCCTCTTTATAATCAGAGAAATCCTGACTTTCCCAACAAAAAAAAAAAGTCCCTGAGAGTATGCAAGGCTTCACCAAAAGAGAAATCCTCTGGGGGGGGGGCAGAGGGAATAGAGACCTCAGCATCAGAATGCTCATAGGTAGATAAGGGTAAATTCTGGTCATCAGAGGAAACAGTAATTTCAGAATCCTGGTCAGAAGTATCGTAAGCAAACTCAGTCCTAGGTCTCGTAGAGGGGAAAGGTTGGCTTCTCCTGATTAAAGTAATAAGGTCTTCAGTCATTCTTATTTGTTTTTTAGGCTTTGAGGCCCGACCATGCGGTCTGGGCATCAGTTTTCTAGGCATGGTTCGAGTCTTAGGCCTTGAAGAAGATGATGGCATCGGTTTAATATGCAAATCAATAGGCCTTAAAAGACCCTCAGAAGCCGGTACCTGCACAGCGGCTCCGGACCCATCCAAGGTAGAGACATCCGCAGGTTCCACTGTTGAAGTATCTCACGGCATACCGGACTCCAAATGGGTCTCAGTAGAGGCCTGCAAATCTGAAGTATTGGGTATCAGGGGCTGCGAAAGCGCCTCACTGAGTGCCGGCAAACTGGGCGGCCTCTCTCTGTCTTTAGCTTTGCGTTTTTTCAGAATGTCAGTAGTCGGACGGCTTACCGAAGACGTATCAGGATAATTGAACTGAGCACCAAAAAAATTTAGAAGCGCAAACATACCGACGACAGATAGTTCATGGTTTAAATAAGGTACAAAACCAACAGTGAGATACATCGTGGTCCGGGCCGAGGCAAGGAATACAGTACGAATGAAAATCCTTATGAGGTATTTGCTTTCCACAAGAAATGCAATTATTTACTTTTACTGACATCGGTTTAGAGCAAGAAAAAGTTTCCCCAATAGGGTATTTAGCTTTTAGTTGAAGACTTCGATTCTGAAACTCGAAAACAAAAATTTCAGGAGTCAGCCGACCGGCACTTGCGAACTGCTTCTGCTTCGGGCAACGCACGGCAAGAAAGAGTGATGTAATCACGTTGGCTGCATGTTTTATACTCCTGACGACCCGACATCATGGAAGAGACAGCAACCGACTTAGGACCCAAGATGTTAATCAGGCCGACTGAGGGCTACTGCAAGCAGGTAACCCAAATGTAATAACTGCAACAGTGAAACACAAAGAACATCCAGTAATCAGTTCCTGAGCAGAGGCCCTAGGATCCAAAACAGACTTTGATCTGCCTGGGGCCTAAAGAACAGGATCCAATGAGGAATTTGTGACACTAGGACCACAGCCAACAAATCCGAGAATTCTTTTGGATTAGACATCTTTCAGGTTGCACTCGGATCCAGGGTAGCCGGATTCGAGGGCCTGGATCTTTTCTGGCTCATCTCCGAAGACTCCCCTTGAAGAAGCTAAAAGGGATATTTTTGGAGCTGGCATGCTTCAAGGGGGGTTTAGTCCCAGGGGAAGAGGACACAGGCTAAAGGCCTTTCAATATTAATTTATTCTGGTGGTTGGGCCAAAGCCCGGGGGGGGGGGTTAAACACCACACACACCAAGCAGTCACTGTCCAAATGTCCTGATCCTAAGCAACAAATGCACTTCTTGTGGCCATCTGAGTTTGGGATCTTGTGCTCAGAAGTGCATTGTTTAAAACAGTAGGTTACTCGGCCATTTGTAAATGCTGGAAACTAAATAGAAGAAAAAAAAAAAAAATACAAGCACAGGAGAAAGAACAACCCTAAGATACTACACTATAAAGACTTTTTTTAAACAGAGAAGAAAGATAAGATGTCTAAGGTCCCTAACACCCTCAACATCTAACAATAAGGAAGGGGAGGAAAACAAAAAACATACATATTTATTTATACATTTAGAATAATAAGAAAGACATGTTTTTGAAAAACTTATCACCCAACAACGAACAGTCCTGAGATTCCAAAACCATGTCTGTACGCAAAGCGCAGCAAATGAGATCTGTTGAGTTAGAGAAGGTGTGGTGCATTGTGGGAAGAGGGAGGAGCTTGAGACTTGAAGGCCAAGTCGGGAAAAAGTGGCCTAGTCGGATCAGAGACCTATCAGCGAGAAGAATGAAAAGGACATCATCAGACTGTTATGTTTAGTATCAAAGCAATTTTCTAGGCAAGATAAGCAATTCCGATACTTACTTCTGCCCATACCAGGAGTGTGACAACACAATACAAGAACAATACATTTCTTACTGTACATGTCAAAAACTTGCACAATAGTCTCAATCTCAGGATTTTGTTTTATAAGACAAGATGGAACTGGTAACATTATCTCCATGGGTGTCTTTTCCAAGACATTCACATTCTATATAGTCATCCATGAAGAAATTAACAATGCTCTACGTGTCTGTTATTGCAACTATTTTACAATTTTCTTTTGGAAAATTAATCCCTTAAGTTCATCAATCTTGTTCCCTATGTTTCTAGCATTCCAAAAAAAAACAAGAGAGAAAATAGGAAACACCAGGCCTCTCAGCAGCATTGCACTATTTTTATTCGGTTTATTTTATCAATTACTAAGTTGGTAGTTTGCTTTATTACTGATGTGCAACTGTGTCAGTGTTTTGGTTTAACTGTTTTAGTAGATTTGTAAAGATGGGCAATCTGAACTTGTACACGTAAGATTTTCTGATATCTAAATACATTCTTGAATATGAACACTGTGGCACTTATGCAGAAAATGGTCCTAGTTCAAAATGCTTTAATTCCAGAGAACTTTTATACTTAATCTTCTTCGTCTTTTGGATTTTCCCGGTTAGGGGTCGCCACAGCGAATCATCTGTCCGCTCATGATTGGCAGTGGAGTTTTAGTATCGAGCTGCCAGCCCGGCACCCAACCTTCCATAGAAGGCGCACACACACTCACACTAGGGCCAATTTAGAGTGTCCAGTCCACCTACTGCATGTCTTTGGGATGTGGGAGGAAACCGGAGCACCCGGAGGAAACCCACGAGACCACAGGAAGGACATGCAGACTCCGCACAGAAGGAACCCCAGCTGAGAATCAAACTGGAGAACCTCTTACTGTGAGGTGGCAATGCTAACCGCTGCACCACCGTGGCAACTTTTATACTTAATAAATATAGTAAATATAACTGATATACCTTCTTGTCAGTGTTAGTTCGGAAATGAACTTAAAAATACCCCTTTAAAACATATAGGAGGACCTCTGTTCTTAAGAGAATCAAGCAGTTGGAAAGACAACATATTAATTGTGTGTTAAGTGAACTTATTCCATCACACCTCCTAGGTGGATTACGTGTTCACTAAAGCACACATTTTTAATACTCTGTTAAGACAACTGACTGTGACATACAATATAAACTTGGTCACGTAGTGGAAAGATTGTGTGAATGATTTGCTTCTTTTTTTCTAAGAACATCTTACATCTGAGCTTTTATGGTACTTTATTTTGCAGGTAAAATTACTAATTCAGTTAATTTTTTTTTAAGAGACATCACAAAGTCTGTCACAAACGGAACATTTGATGATGTAAAATGTTTTTTTGGAATAAAGCAAATAAAAATGTAATGTGGTGTGGGCAAACTGGTTTCCCAAACAGTAAATACAGAGAAAAAAATAGGAAACAGCAGGTCACGGCAGATGAAATCAGATAAAACTCCCAAATTTAATCCACAAATGCATTTTTATTTCATTCTTATCAACAAAAAAATCACATACTGCGTTTTGTTGACAATTTATATTAATGTCTGAATCCGAACAATACAAGAAGTATTAAAATGTGCTTTATTCACTGCGTGAAATCCCAATGGTAGTTTGATGAATAAATAAACTGCTTTCAGTAATATGTTGTCTCGGAAGATCTTGAATTGTGGGCTGATGGCGTATTTATGTTTTTGAGTGTATTTTAAGTTCATAGAATAACTATGACAAAAAACTGTATCTCCATTTGCTATTGTAAGTATATTCATACCGCGATGTTAGCGATTATTATATTACGGATCCTGTGCGACAATTCTGAGGGCTTCACTGTTGATGTCGATGCCAGTTCCTCGATTCCGGTTCGATCTCACATGAACTATTGATAGACCCACCAGTACGGCTAGGTTGTCTCTGGATTCATGGGTCAAACATACGGTCTGGTACTAACTCCGTGGTGGATGTGGTGAACTATGTACTCTGATTTGTGGCTAGCAGGAAAATTTGGAGGATTCACTGATCATTTCCTTTCTCTGTATTGCTGGTGAAAACAGTTTGAACGGCATTACCCAAGGTCATTTAAAAAAAAAACATCATCATCATCAAGTATTTAATGAATACAAAACTTTTCATGATGTCTCTGTTGGTAATACTCTTTCTCAAATCTACTAAAAAAAAAATCTCTAAAGAATGTCTAAAAAAAATGCTGACACAAAAATTACAACTCAAGGCTTCAATATTGATAAAATACTAAAATGATAAAATAGTGCAATGCTGCTGAGAGGTCTGTGGATAAGTGTGCTCATGTAAATGCAGAAATTCTTGTATCTTTACACTGTGTAAGAAACTGCAATCCAAAATTATGATAAAACAATGTATGACCTTCTACGGCAAGTTGTGATTTTTGCAAGTAATATTCCAATAGTCTACTACAGTCATGAGTCACTCACTAAATCATGCAAAGACGTGCAAAGCAAGTCTTTTGTGTCAACACAGAGATGTGAAATCCGCTCTTACAGCTTGTTTATTTAAAGATAGCAGTCTTACTAGATGGGCTGCCTTGCTCTTCAGTCACGTCCTCTCTCTTGCCCAGGTGTCACAAACAAAAATAAAATAGACTATTAAACAGTGTACGTGTTCCCCAAGTCTTAAAAAGACAGGGGAAAGCACACAAATAAATAAAAATACACAAATGTAGTTGTACAGATGTCCTTAAAAGCACAGTAAGTCAGGGAAACACAAAACAAATTACATACATTAACTTTCTCCACTCTGTAAGCAATGGACTGCAAAAAAAAAATTTAAAACAAAAAAAGTGCTCCAAGAATGCCAAGTTCTCTGGCAGTGCGAAACGAGACTTCTTCAGGTTGACAGAGAACACTCGGGTTTCTGAAACAAATCAGGGTAAAGGTCAAGGCCCTGTGCACTCCCTACAGTGAGTCTGTCTGAACAGGACATTCATCTAGGTATGGGTAAATATGAATGCCCTTTGTCCTGTAAAGACTATTACTGGAGTCAGGAATTTGGTAAAGACCCTGGATGCTGTAAACAAGCCTAAAGGCAATGGAGAGAACTGGTAATATTCTCCTCTGCAGTAATTTGAACACACTTTCTGTGGTCCTTGGCAATGCACATGTGCACGCATGGTTAATCAAGCATAATTAGGCCCAGTGTGACCAGGAAGGTTTGAAGTGACAACAGAAGGCGGCAGCTTTGCAGAATTAGCATACTGAAATTTGCAAAAAGGAATTTGTTTAAACAAGACAGATCCAGTATGAGTCTCCATGTACCTTCTTTTCTTTGCATTAAAAATGGTCTTGATCACATGGTCCAGAAGATCCTTCAAAAGGGAATGCACAAGAGTAAGCTGTTCTCTGGAAACAGGATGAATTTGTCTACATGTTGAGTATTTTAGAAACTGCAATATGAAGCATTGTTGAAAGATGTTTAGAATCCACTGGCCCTGAATAATGTTTTCCCAAATACAAACAAAAAAGATTTAACACTCTCCTATCTGCCCTAAAGAAGGACATGGAACAATACTGGAGGGAAGAGTCCAGATGAGTCAGAGCTACATCCTGTGGGAGTCAAGGCCTCAGTAAACCCAGGTTTATGTTTTAGTTTTGCTTGTCATTCTTTTCTAAAGTTGCCCGGTTTCCCTTTACCCGTTTACTTTTGTCTTGCTTTTTGGTATAAAGACCAAGACTTACCAGGGTAGCTTCTGCTGAACTTTGGTGCCTGAGACTAAAAGAGCCATTTCACAGAATGAATTATCTTGTCCTTTCCCTCTAGTGTTCTAAAGACACCTTTCAGCAGGGGGTTCAAAGGAGATTTTTGTCTTGCAATCAGGAACTCTATCTTCTCAGCCAGGCATGGCTCCAAATCAAACCCGGTAACTGCTGCCCCACATGATGCATCCAAGAGCATCATAGCCACATTTCTAGAGTGCTTGGCATTGTTTGCACAGAGGATATATGTAACTCAAGTACCTCCTCCTTCATATCCTTATTTGAGATCTACTCTGACTTGGCCCCTATCTACTCCAGCAGGGACTGTTGGCAGGCATGGATGTAAATTTGGAAGCTCAAAGGTCTGAAGGACAGGAAAGAAGAAGTGTAAATCCCCCCCCACCAAATCTGCAAAGTACTATACGCTCTCAGCCACTGGGAAATGTGTTCCTGTATGGAGTCAAACTAGATCTCCTGGAATCCGGATCAGCCAGTGGATTCTTACATACAGAAACATGGAAATCCTTGACCCTGTAAAAATGGTCAGGCTTATTGGATACGAGGTGGGAGGTGATGAAATTAACAAGCATATCATCTAGGCACCCATGACTGGATGAACAGCAAATACCCCAAGGCAAAGGCAGGCCCGTAAAATCCCTGAATTTGAGCCGTGCCTTGTACTCAGAATCCAGCTGGAACTCTCCCTTCATCGTATGAAGGGTGTCCCCAGTGGCAAATGCCTCTGGTAGAAAGGCAGTGGATAAGATGTCCCCAGGGTATAACTCATAAGGAGCTGCAGAAAAAAGCTGATCCACAAAGGTCAGTTAACCTCAGAATCAGTGGTGCCTGAATCCTTCAAAGTGGTTCCACCCTTCTCTTGTTTAATGGGGCCGTGGACACCTTAGTTATTTCAAAAGCAGGCTGCTTGGTTATGAATTCCAGAGTCAACTGTAAGAGCTGTTGAGAAGTCTGGGAAAGTGGAGGTAATGCCTGACATGGCCTGATGCAAGCTGGCAGGCACAGGTTTGGCCTTTGGTGTTTTGTGCCTCACAACTTCAGGATGAACTGAGTTAGAGATCTGGATTGCAGGACGGCTGAGTTAGAGATCTGGATTGCAGGACGGCTAAGGCCCAAATCTGGCTCCCAGGAACCTTTTATGAACATCAGAAAAGCTAAATAAACTGGAAATAAACCCTATGTCACCCGCTGGATTACCAAATGGCCCACATACACGACACAGGAAATCAAAACAGGGGAAGTTACCATCACAAATAAACCACTCACCTGTGGAGTCTCCCAGGGTTCTGTGTTGGGATCTCTCCTGTTTGACATCTATTTCCCTGAAGTAAATGTCAATACCAAAGGGCTCTGGCTGACTAAGTTTGCAGATGACATCAAGCTAGGGGCAAGTCACTGAATCTTCAAATGATTTAACCATCCTGCAGGAAGATTTGTCCCTAATAAATAACTGGTGCTAAAAACATGGAATGACATGAAATGCCAAAAAAATGAATTACTCTATCCTTTTGGAAGTAATCTATCCAAGAGAACTACCACATTAACAATATGGTAAGAGTTGGCCAATTGTTTGGGTTTTGGGAACTAATGTGGACAGTGACCTAGTTTTGACCAACATATGTCCACTGTTGTAAGAAAGTCCTTCTATAATACACAGCTTATAAATAAAAGGATTGTGTCTTGATCTAGGGATGTCATTGTCCCCTTTTACACCGCCCTTGTTAGGACAGTCATTGAACAGAATGCCTCCTTTGGCATTTATCTGTCCAGACACATGCAACTGGAACACCCACAGAGATACTTTACTAAAAGAATACAAGGCCTAAGCAAAATCTCTTACATGGACAGGCTGAAATCCCTTGTCACTACACTCTATCCTACAAACTGCTAACACGTGACTTGTATGTGGCAAATAAGGCATCCTCTGGCCCAATGATTTATTACTGCACATCAACAAGTCAAATGGTATAAAAAATACTCTGCCTAGGGATCTAAACCTCTTCTGCAACATCAACAGAAAGGTTTACAGGACAGATGTATCTTGCAGACTATACTGCTGCTCTAGAACGGACTTCTCTTCCATATGAAACAAAGTTCATCCCTGTCCTTACTCAAGCACAACTTGGATATACAGATGGTAAACAGAAAATTTAACCCAGGACTGCTCCCTGTACTACTAATGGACTCAGGCAGCTCCTAAATGCTTTAGCCCAGAAATAGATCCCCTCAACTTATCTACAGTATGATCCCAGTTATTATCAATAGGGGTAAAATATAATTATCGACCATGGGATGGGTAAGACCAATCTCTAACCAAATGGGATAAATCAGTTTGAGCACAAAAAGGGAAACCAGATATACTTAAGATGGCCTGCAAGAACAGCTAACCTAGTAGTTAACTAAGACTATGCAGCACTGGGACTTAACCCTCATCCATCCTCCATTACAAGGATGCGAGCCTCTGACACACAGTTCCCTTTGGCACTGAACGACACAGCTGTATCTTTGATGCAAAAAGGCAGGAGCAAAGCCAACATGAAGGTACCTTGCAGAGTGGCTGTGCTGCAGATATTGGTAACCGATGACTCCAAAAATGGGTGGCGAAAGCATCTCAGTGTGTCCAGAGTCATCACACTTAGGGAGGCCAGTATAATCTGTAGGAATGTCGCCAGTCCTTATCGTTTCTTTCCATGCCTCTTGTCCGCGTGCTTGAAGACCCTGACTGATGATGCAGACACGTATCCCCTCTTTTTAATTACTAACTCCCAGAGAGATTCAGCTCCTTTCCTTATTGTCTTTGAGATGAAACTAGTACAATGCAGTCAAGTGTCCAAGTTGTGCTCTGGGTTAAGGCTAAAAAGACAACAGGAGTGCTAAACTTCATGGAGAATTTGTTTTGCAGAGTCTACACAACTGTTCATTTTAAAATTAGAGTCTGAACTAGAATCACTTTCAGACATGAGACATTAATACATCATTAAAAATGGAAGAAAATTCCCCTATGGGGTTCTTGTCTTTTTTCTGGAAGTATGCTGTCCAATGGACTAACAGTGCTGTGTTCCTGTATGCTAGTGAACTCTACAGCAAGAAAGACATGACAATGACATTTGACAATGCTCCTCATATATCACCAAAATACTTACAAGAGGGCCAGAACCACAGGGCAGGGGGAGAGGTGAGAGTTCCTCCCCCCACTTTAAATAAAATGACAGACACTGCCATCTGGTCAACTGCACTTAACTAACCCAAAATGTAAGTGAGCTGATATTCTTTTTATTATTTGCAAGACTTCTTACTTCTACCCCGCCGACTGTATTTCACAGGCTCACAGGAGGTTACTTGCTAACAGCCGTAGAGTTTTTTTAAGCCGAGCCATTCATCCCCCAATTTTCCCAGTTATTAATATCTATGGACTAGAAATACTTGGGTATATGCCACTGCCTTTAGGGCATTTATAAGCTGCCCGACTGTAAGGGACACAGCGACAAGTCAGGGGTGCATTTGTGAATTCCCATCCATTAATCCAAACTGCATTTGAATAGGCTTAGGGGGACAAGCTCTACTTAACACAAATGGGTAGCTTGCTTCAGAGATCGGACAATCTCCGAGATACATGCATGTCCCTCCAATGCGTTTTGTTTATGGCACAGAAGGTTTACGTCTTTAGCATGGGGCCCAAACAAAAGCAAGGATCTATAAGCATTCAGCAAAAAATGCAGACATTCTCCTTCAACAAGCAATTAAAGATGCACAGTCATACTTGCCAACTTCTACAATTGTACATCTCCTGATTGGAGTAAAGTGGACAAATATTCCAACACTTAATTAATGGAGGCCGAAAAGGGGTATAACCCTTTTCCTTGAGACCAGAGCACAAATCTGTTCCATTTACTAAGATAAAGTTTCCTGGTGGAAGGTTTATGGGAAGCCAAAAGTATCTTTTGTATTGGGGAAGACAGATTATTTTGCCTGGCTATTACCGGAAGTGGGGGTACCAAGCGGTCAACTTGAGAGTTGATAGGTTGGGATCGACCAGCCTCTGCGGATGCGACAGGAGTCGCAGAGTTGGATCCAGAGTCTGTGGGTGGTGAACTAGGTGCGGCCAAAGAAAAAGGAACCAGACTTGATGGGGTCAATAGGGTGCAATGAGGATCACTTTGCTTCTCAACCATGATGCTTTCTTCAAGAACTGGGGTACTAGGGGAATGGGAGTAAAGGCATAAAGCAGTCCCAGGAGCCAATCATGTAGAAGAGTATTTCTTGGGGACTCCCCCCTGAGGGGGGATTAGGGCAAAGTAGCTGCTGCATTTGTGGTTTGTGAGAGATACAAACAGGTCGCAGCAAGGCTGACCCACACGACGAAAAATCTCCGTCTCTACTATAGGACTGAAAGACCATTCATGAGGCAGGACCATGCATCTGCTCAGTTTGTCTGCAATCAAGTTGTAACTCCTGGGAATATGCAATGCTATCAGAAAGCGGTTGGAGGTGATCAACCATCACCATACTCTCAGGGCTTCCTGACATCATAGATAGGATCTGCTTCCTCCCCGTTTGTTGATGTATCAGAAGATGGACATGTCTAACTGGATAACAACTGTCCCCGATGGAAGGGCAGGTTGGAATGCTTGTAACACTAAAAGCAATGCCCTCAGTTCTAGGACATTGACATGGAAACTGGCCTCTAAGGGGGACCAAGTGCCTTGGACTGTCTTTCCCTGAAAATGCCCCCCACCCCCATCAGGGATGCATCCGTGGTCACTACGGCCTTGGGCTGAGGGGGTGAAAAAGGGTGACTCCATAATTCTTCCTCTTGCTTCATCCAACAGTTCAGATCCTGCTTGCATCGATTTGTTATGCAGATTGGAAAAGACACTGGGTGTGTTAGCAGAGACCACTGTGACACTAGGAGCCATTGAAGCAGCCTCATGTGAAACCTCACCTGGGGAACTAGGATGATTGTCACTGCCACTGATCCTAGTAGCCATTAGACTAAGCGAGCTGGAACTATGTCTTGAGACAGTATCACTGAGAGCTGCGACCTTAACCTCTGAAGTCTGTGAAGAGGTAGAGCAACCACACAAGATATTGTGTCGAACATTGCTCCGATGAATTCTATGCTTTGAGTGGGTGCCAGTTTTGATTTTTCTTTGTTTATTGAGATGCTTAAGAAGTCTGCCAGGTTTAGAATGTAGTATAAGGTGTGAAGCAGTAGATGTCTGATGGGGATGGTAAGGAGCCAATCTAAATATGGAAACACCCGGAATCTTTGTAGACTCAGATGAGCTGCTACCACTGCCATACATTTGGTGAACACCCTGGGGGCTGTGGTGAGACCAAAGGGCAGTGCACAAAATTGGTAACGATTGGCTCCCATCCAGAAACAGAGGTATCTTCTGGAGTGCATGTCCATTTTTAAGTGGTAAGATGCATCCTGAAGATCTATCGAGCACATCCAATTGTATTTCTCCAGAAACGGAAGAATAGATGGAACTGTGATAATCAGGAATTTTGTCTGTTCGACAAACTTGTTCAAGATACTTAAGTCTAGAATCGGCCTCCAGTCCCTTTCTTTTTTTGACACTAAAAGGAATCTTGAGTAAAATCCGGATTCTATCTGGTCTGGTGGGACTGCCTGGATGACTTTTTTTGAAGCAGCTTTTGAATTTCTTGAGGTGCTGCATACCTCTGACTGGGTGGCACATCGAGGATTTGCCTTTGTGGCCTTGATAAAAATCGAAGGGGATACGGTAACACATCTGGTTATCTTCTGCACCCAAGAATCTGATGTTAATGCGAGCCAGGCTAAGTGGTGCAGAGAGAATCTTCCCCTAACTGCCTCCAGAGGTAAGCAATCGGGCCACTCCTCAGGAGCGCTGATGAGGTTGCCCAGAGAAAAAAATCTCTGGAACCCTGGTTACGCGGGCCCTCCTCCACGGGGGGGGGGTCTTCCTGATGAGCCCCACCCCCCTGCCCCAGGGAGAAAACTCACCACTTGTGTCCCGAAAAGGCCCTTGGGACTTCCTGAACCACATCTTCCTACTCCTTTGATTTCTGAATAGGGTCATTGAGGAATAGAAAAATGGGTCTATGACAATGGTTCAAATACACTAAATATCGGCCGGAAAACCGAAAATGCTGGTGATAGAAACCCATTTTATAAGATCACGGTACAGTGAAAATCGGGACATTTGCCCTTTCCTCACTGTAGTGCGATCTCTGAGTTAGTATATATATATTTAGCGGGGGGGGGTGCAGCCCCCCACAAAACGGGTTTCTATCACCAGCGTTTTTGATTTTCCGGCCATTCGATATTTAGTGTATTCGATCCGTCACAGACCCTGGAAAAACATACACCCACAGCAGGTAGGGTCTTTCTGCCCTTTTCACACTTGGCTAACGTGTCTAACTTTTGGGCCAAACAACAAGGAAGCATCAACGGGAGCATTGAAGGAAGACTGGAAGGGGTCCGCGAAGTCACACAAGCGCATCCAGGCATGACGTCTCTTGACAATGCCTGCACCCGCTGCTCTGGCCACCCCTTTGGTTGTATGAGCAATTAACTGCATGGAGGAGTTAGAGATAGTTTTGAGGAGCACAAGCTGGGAGGTAACATGTCACGTACCTTGTCAGACACTGCTCCTGCAAGGGTGCCCGAGAGTTCAGTGAACAGGTCCCTTTGAAGATGGGTAAAATGTGCCAAATAATTCAACAACTGTGTGGCAAAGGTTGCTGAAGCATAAACCTGCTTCCCTAAACTGTCCAACATCCGAGACTCTTGGCTTGGAGGATGGACAGTAGGGCTCTCCTCTGAGAGTTCCTTCTTTGTGGCTACCACTAAACCCTTTGACCAGTGGGGGTGATCCTCGGGGGGGGGGGGTTGTTAGGTCTCCAGGGAATTGGCTCAACGGTGTCAGGGGCCTTACAAGCACGGTGCACAATGAGCTTGACTAGCTCATCTGTAGGCGGGGTCACCCAGGAAGTAGAAGGTTGGACATGGAAAGCCTGGAAGAAGACAGATTCCTCAGTGGAAGGGTTGGTATGCTTCCAGTCCACCCCTTCTGCTTTAAAATTTCTAGGATGTCTCCCAAGGAGACATCTTCAGTGGGGGTGACCGTGGGGGCCCTTCTCCTTCATCGTTGTCCGTATCCTCGGTGAGAGATTCTTCTCAAAAATCAACGTGCTTCCTCTTGCTTGCTTATGGGATGGCTAATCAGGGGGAAGGTCTGAAGAGGACTCCAAAGAGAGGGAGCCCTGCAGTAGGGCGTCTTGCTGCTCCCATGCCCACTGTTCCAATGTAGTGGACTGTGACAGCTGCAAACTAGAGGGCACATAAAAATGACATTCCATTCGAGGGTGCCAACTGTGAGCCCTGCTGAGGTGAGTGCTCTCTCCATAATCTGAAAGTCAAGCCCGCTTGAAGAGAAATGGGAGCCCGGAACTGAGAAAGACTACCTCGGAAACAGGGTCACACCCCGATCCAACAAACCCGCTCCCAAAGGAGGAGCTGCAAGAGGGCTCGGAGCTGTCAAAACTACCAGAACAGTAGAAGGTGCCGTGGAAAAAAACCTGTGCTGTACTAGGGATTCCGGAACAGACAACCATGTCATGGTCTTGTGGGTGGGTCAGCTCCGACTGAGCAGAGGTCCACAGAGTAGGTTTCAGAAACAAGGTGAGATTCACCATTGGTACTGAAGCTGGCACCGGGAGAGGCGTCAAAGACTCCAAATCCTGCAGGGAGGCTGAGGGAGGAAAATAAGGAGGAGTCTGTGGAGAAAAAAACCTCGGCTCTGGGAAGGAGGTCCTAGATGGGGTTGGAATACCTCTAGCCGCCAAGAGCTGATCTACCAGTCTAACTACATCAAGCTCGATAAGGCTCCTGGTGGAACAGACAGACATCCCCGAGGGAGACTCTCGTCGATCAATAAAGGGACTAAGCTGCTGACCAACAAAGGGGGTCAATGGATAGGGAATACAGAGTCCTGAGTAAGGTTTCAACCTTCGACACCATACCAGAAACTTGTGTTGGGGTGGAAGTAACCAGTTTTGTAGGGTAAATTATTAATGGTGCCGAGAGGGCCTGAGGTATCGTGGAAGGGGTCGGTACCCTAGCAACTTTGGTCAGTTCCATGGAAAAGGACAGCACCATGGAAAGGGCTATGGCTATGGTGCTGAAACACTTGTTGGTGCCAATTTTAGTTGTTTAAGCTTTGGTAATGTGGAAATCTGGCCTTTAAACAATTTTGAATCATGAGACTGAGTTGATGCTGGAACTGAGTGGCTCCTCTTTTTAGACTCTTTCTTAGGAGGTTTTGACACCTCTGCCTCAGACAAAGACTCCAAAAAGGGTTTAACAACCCTTTTAAGATAAACTTGTTCTTGCGTTCTGCCACGGTGCAGGCACTAAATCCCCTACAGAGCTCACAGGGGGCCTGTACTTGTAAGTGCGGGACTCCTAAACAGTACACGCAGGAAAGATGCCTGGAGTCTGGCATCTTCCTGCCACATTTGTCACATTGTTTAAAACCTGTGGTACTTTTTTTGTCAGCCATATCCGATAAATCAGAAGGGTGAACAGTCGTTCACGTGATCACACACACACTCACAATAACAGGAAAAAACAGGATAAGTTGAAGATTTTATTTATTTATTTTTTTTAAGCGTACCAACAATGGTAACACAAGAGATACCCAGAAGGGTAAAGAGAAGAAGGCAGAAGGGAAAGAATACCAACAATGATATTTAAGAGTTACCAGAGATAAGAGGGAAGGGAGTGGCCTATATGCACTATGGAGAGGAAAATATTACCAAAAGGTAAAAGGATAAAGTAACACTCGCACACCAAATTAGTAGTGCATATAAACAGACTAAGAAATATCAATAGGGGAGCTTTAACAAGGAAGAAATATATTAAAAAAAAAACAAGGAAAAATAACATGCTCCGCTTGCGAGCACGGCCTGACGCATTTTGAGACTCTACATGGCAAACGAGATCTGAAGGGAAGAGAAGAGAGGCACTATGGGTAACCTTAGCTTGAGTGTTTTCTGGCTGGGGCGAGCTTGTTACAATGGTTGAGTTGGTTCAGAGGACGGAACCGAAACCCAACTGTCATGAATGAATGAAGATTGACATCATCAGATCAGCTGTTAATCTAAATGAGAAAATCCGGTCGATATGCGGTTGAACCCTGTAACAAAATAATTTACATTCTGCACTCGGAAGCACACAGCAACAGCAAGTCAGGTCCGCCCTGTGCTGAAGATGGTCAGCATGTTCAAAACAGATTTTCACCTAGTTGAACAGAGTATTAGAGAGGCTGTTGCTGGCCATTCAATTTGGGAAATCACAGCTGCCCAGTGTCACTAAGAAATCAACCAATCCCACGATGAAGTATCTGTGCTGCTCTGGATAGAACCAGATGAGATAATGTTTTGCAATTCAGTCCCTACTTCAGGGCATTACTGTTTTTGACTTCTTTGGGTTTTTTTTCTGTTGCAGGAAGGAAAATAAACCTTGAATGTTTCTTTTAAAATTTTTGTTTTTCTGCCAAATCGGCAAGGACTGCAGTGTCTCAGTAATGACAGCACTTTGAGTTTCAGACGTTAAAACCTTTCGAGAGCACATCCTAAACTTCGTTGTTGTAACAATTTATGTATGAAGGAAAAATTTTAACATCTGACCCCGAGTTTTGTACCTTTGTTCTCCCATTATCATCGGTCTCTCTGATTTTACTCTAAAAGGGTGACAGGGTAGAGATTGTGTGCGTTTGCATGAGAGAAACAAAACAGGCATGCTCAAAAGAATCTGATTTAGCAGAATGTCCCTCATTTTGACTCATAATATTACTGTACTCATGATAGTGTCATTAATTTGCTCAAATTAGATTTCCGGGGTGTGCAAGTTCAAAAAAATGGTTCTGTGACTGGTGTGTGCTATCTCCCAACTGTCCCTGGCCTGAGAATATCCTTGATCTTGCTTCTTTATACTTGGTCTGTTATTTGTAGAATCGTGGTTTTCTGGCAAACAGCTGAGCACTGGAATATCTACAGAATGACAGCAAATGAAGTGGTTCTTTGACTCTATTTTGCTTCATAATGTCTGGTCTGCTCCTTGTAAAATATGTAGTCTTCTGGTAAATGGTCAAGGATTGCAGTCTCTAAATATTGACAGCTACTTAAGTTTCAGACTACATCCTTCAGATACTGCATGTTAATGCCAACTCTAATACTATAATAAGTATATAAGAGCAATATTTAAAATCTGTTTGGTCTTTTGTACCCATATCATATTTGGGTTTGTCCCAGATTCTTACACTAAGTCAACAGCTGCAGTGTTTTGTGTCCCTACATGCACATTTGGCATACTCCAATGTGTGCATGTGTTGGGATAGGGCGAGGGCCTGCAATGGGGTGCACTACATGCATATGACAAGTTAAAATGTATTAATGTTACTATTTATGCATTTATGTATTCATGTGCTCACAACTAGAAATCCATGGAATTAGACGAATGCAGGAGGCCATGAACCCCAAGGCGTGCAGTATTTCTCTTGCAGATAGCAGGGTTTTTGTGACCACTTGAAGTAAGTTACCAAATGAATTTCCTTCTCTGGCGTGAGGAAAGCCATCTGGGCAGTTGTATTCAAGCTTGCACCCAGGAATGTAATCTGCTGAGAGGGTACCAGTTGTGATTTCTTTTCGTTTATGGTGTACCCCAGACAAGTTAGAACCTTTTTTTTTTTTTTTTTTTTACAAACGCCAGATGATTTAGAAGAATGCCCTGGTTTTCTGCCTGAATTAGACAATCTTCCAGGTACGGATATATTTGAATATTTCTTTGCCTGCAAAATGCAATTACTGGAGCCAGACACTTTGTGAATACCCTGGGAGCAGTAGACAAGCCAAAGGGCAGTGCAGAGAACAGATAATACAAGTAGCCTGCTTTGAAGCATAGGTATGTTCTGCAAGATTCCCTGATTGGGATGTGCAGGTATGCTTCTTTTAAATCTACAGTTGCCAGCCAGGCATCTTTGCCTAGCATAGGAAGTAACTGGTGAAGAGTCAGCATCTTGAATTTTGGAATGTCCAGAAAGGTGTTTAGAGTAAACAGGTCCAGAATTGGACGCCATGATTCGTCTTTTCTGGGTACCAGGAAAAGTCTGGAATAGAAACCTTGTCCCTTTTCCTGTTCTGGTACCGGTTGGATAGCCCCCATGTTTAAGAGGGAAAGAACTTGTTTTTGAGCCTCTGCCCACTGATTTGGGGGCAGGTCTGGCCACCCGTTTGGTGGTTTAAAGCCCTGACTGCCAAGGTTGCAGAAGTATAAACCTTTTTACCCCATCTATCCAGCGCCCTGGAGACTCTATCAGAAGGGGTAGGATTTTTAGCAGTAGAAGCCTTAATGCCCTTAGGTCCCTAAGAAAAGGTTTCAGGATCTGCAACAGGATTTTTGAAAAGGTACTTGTGGGACTCAGGAACCCTGTAGTATCTGTCAGGTTTACTAGGAACTGAAGGCAGGGAATCAGGGGCCATACTGGATTCCAAAAACACAAACAATGTCTAGTACAGGAGGTGTAGCCAAAGGCTTACGCTGAGGTAGAAGAAGAAAATCCCTAAGCATCTTTTTTGAATCAGAAAATTCCTGACTTTCCCAGTGGAAATGCTCCCTTAAGGTATGTAAAGTTTCCACAAAAGAAAAGTCCTCATGGGGGGAAGCAGAGGGAATGGAATCCTCTGCATCAGAATCCTCATAAACAGGTATGGGCAAATCCAGGTCATTACAAGAATCAGAAGAGAGTCCTGATCAGAAGATTAATAGTCAAGCTCAGCCCTAGGCCTCTTAGAAGGGAAGGGTTGACTACCCCTGATTAGAGTAATTAGATCTTCAGCCATTTTGATCATTTGTTTTTTAGGTATAGGGGCCTGAATATGTGGCCTGGGCGTCGGTTTTTTACACATAGATCGAGATTTAGGCCTTAGTACAGAAGGTGGAGTCGGTTTAATATGCAAGTCTGTAGGCCTGAATACACCCTCAGAAGCCGGTGCCTGCACAGTGGCTCCGGACCCATCCAAGGTAGAGACATCCGCGGGTTCAATAGGTGAAGTATCTAGCGGCACACCGGACTCCGAATGGGCCTCAGGAGAGGCCTGCGAGTCAGAAGTAGCAGGTATCAGGGGCTGCAAAAGCACCTCACTGAGTACCGGCAAACTGTCGACAGGCTCAGGAGAAAAGTCGTCTGCAGTTTTGGACCTAGACAGCATGTCTATGTCTTTACCTTTGCGTTTTTTCGAAATCCCGGTAGTCAGATGGCTAACTGATGTAGTTTCTGGATAATTAAACTGAGAACCGAAACATTTAGAGGCAAAAATGTACAGAAATGACAGTGCGCTGATTAAATAAAGCACAAAACCGACAGCAAGGTAGGTCGTGGTCAGGGCCTAAGAAAAAATAGAGTACAAATGAAAATCTTTGAGGTATTTGCTTTCCACAAGTAATGCAATTATTAACTTTTACTGACATCAGTAAGGAGCCAGAAAAAGTTTCCCCAACGGGGTACTTAGCTTTAAGTTGAAGACTTTGGTTCTGAAACTCAAAAACAAAAATTTCAGGAGTCGGCTGACCGGCACTTGCGAACTGCTTCTGCTTCGGGCACCGCACGGCAAGAAAGACTGATGTAATGGCATCGGCTGCATGTTTTATACCCCTGACGACCTGACGTCATGGAAGAAGGGAAAGCAACCAACGCAGGACCCAAGACTTTGTTAATCAGGCCAAATGAGGGCAACCTGCCAGCAGATTACCCAAATGTAATGACTACAACAGTGCAATACGAAGAACATCTATATTTAGACAATGAAGGTGGGGTGGAAGAGAAAAGTGAATTACAGGATGGAAATTGCCTGGTGTGGAGCATGAGCACAGCAAGAGATTTTTCTGGAATGTTTTTTAAGACATTTCGAACTTGTGAAGGTTGGGTGATGACTTGACAGATACATACTGGAAGTGAGTTCCAGATTTTTATTACTGCATTAGAGTATAGAGAGTATCCTACAGATTTTTTTTTTTAAAGTTTGTATATGATGAGGAGCTGTTTATCATTTGATCTTGAGAGATGGTGTAGGGTATCATTTTAGCAAATTGTACGAAAACCTGGGCAGACTGAAGGACTGTATTATTTTTTGCTCTGTGATGAACTGGGTGTAAGGTGGTGAGGTAGATCTAACCAGTTTAGTTCTTTTAGTGCAATACAGTGAGGGCCCTAATTGGGTTCGTTTGCAAGATGGTATTACTGAAGTATAATTTTTATAGAGGTTTGGAAGGATGGGTGCCCCATACACTCGAGATGGTAGTAGGCAAGTTTTAGCTAGGTTTACTTTAGGATATTTAAGTCTGGTATGCCCTGCTCAGCTTTCTACCACTGTGACCCATAAAAGAATTATATAATGGTTTTGCGCTTCCATTTGCTAATATAATCTATATATTATGTAACCAGAGGTAGACAGTCCTACTTGTTATAAGAAGCACCTTCTTATAAAATTCACTGTTGTGAAGAGGAGTGTGTGCTGAATAAATGTCCATACTAACTTTCTTTGTAAAGTTAACACTTTTGAACTATATACGTTTACAGACAGGCTGCAAAACTACATTCTCAGGGCTTTAGCTCAAGTGAAAGCTGTCCAAACAAGAAATCTGCAGGTGTCTGGTTGTGTGAAATTCTACTCAGGCTAGGTGATAAGGCGTTAAGCCCCTGTGATCAGGTGCACTTAGCAGTGGAAGGCAGTGTTTCTCGGGTGATCTGTGGGGATTACTATAAGCTGCAGATGGGCAGATCTTCAGCACCATTTTTCTTCGAAGTATGTCTTTTATTTTATTTTTGTAGACAAAAGCAGCAGCACTAGTGGATGAATTCAGGAGGAAGGCAATAGTGTAGTAAAATTAACACAGTTCACTCAGAAACCAGACAGCATTTTTCTTTGAGCAGATTTGGTTCATTTTACTTAAATCTCTGACAGGAAACCAGATGGAACCAAAACTCTCAACTTTCCAGAGGTTTCACAAAATGCCCAGATTTTTGTTCCATTTTTTTATTTTGGTTTGTTCCTCATAAAATTTGCATCCTTCTGGCAAATCACTGAAGACTGAAGTCAGGAAATAATGCCAGATATTTAAGTTTCAGACTCTGTGTCCTTCAGAGAATGCATGTTAATGCTAAACTTGTTATTTTGGCAACTTAAGTTTATGACAGCAATATTTAGAACTGTCCCTGTCTTTGGGCTTTTGTTTCCCACATTATTTTTGGCTTTATCCAGCATTCTTACACTAAGAGGTTGGGAAGTAAAATGGGACTGATCACCGCAGCTCTCAAATGTGACTGATTTTGCAGAAAGTGTCTGATGTTGCCAATATTTTTGGTGTGTTCATCATAAAATTTTGTAGTTTTCTGCCTGGTAAATTGCTGAGACTGATGTCCATAAATAATGACAGAGATATGAGATTCAGCCTTAATTTCATATGGAAAAAATAAATGTGAATGAAAAAACTATGGTTCCATCCTTAAGTATGTCAAAGCAACACTTGAAATCTCTCCCAAAATTTGGGCCTTTGTCCCTTACTTTTACAGTAACAGATGGAGAGCTGTGTTGGGAAGTGATAAAAGTAGACACTGTCCACAGCAGAAAGCAAAAATTGTATTTACTTTTACCGTGATTAACATAAGGGGTGCTCTACAGCAGCAGCAACTTGAAAGGATCACTATGCCTATTTATCACTTTTGGCAACCACTGCCAGAAGTGGCTATCTGTATAGGAGGAAATCGGTGGATGAAAGCAATGGACAGTTAAGCATGATGACAGTAAAGTGTTCACTGTTGTGGTGTGGTGTAGAGTGGGAACACAGCACAGTGTCTGAAAGCTCTCAAGTTGAACTATATTATATATATATATATATATATATATATATATTTTTTTTTTTTTTTTTTTATAGCGGTCTGCAGTGGTAACAGTACACAATGTTCACAGCAGAATATGACCGTATGTATTTTTTTCTTATTTAACTGTATATGGCAATCAACATGTGGAGGTGATCTCTATAGTAACATGGAAATGTATCACTGTTATTTCACCACTATTAGCAATCATGCATGAGAGAATTCCTAGACGTGCCTGTCTGTCTGGGGGCACTATGTCTAAGAAAGTAAAGAACAGTTACTGATTCATTCAAAACAATGTTACAGCTAATTTTGTGAAAATGAAGTGAGTATGCATGTCCAACAATAAGAGGTTGAAACAAGTTTCTGCGGTCATTATTTCTTTCAGTTTCCTTATAATCAAACATCAGAGGTATACACAAAAGGTGGAGGTCTTTCTGGGGTATGGCGTAAAGATGCAATCTGCACATGAAAGTACAGGACTGTTTCATGATCACTGTTGAATAAAAAAATTATATGGCCTTTTCAGGGTCAGGGTATTCTAACAGCAGCAAGATGAAATATGCTGATGTGGTCATTTTGCTATTAAATTTCTTCTCAATAAGACATCACAAGTATAAAGAATAAAGGTGGCACTTTTTGTGAGCAGGTGATACATGACAGAAAATGGCAGTTATAGGCTCATTTATGAATGACGACAGATATGGTGTGTTGGTGGAAATTACCAAAGAACAACATGGCCAATATATTTATGCGATCATGTACCCACTCAGAAATGGGCACATTCCACTGGGACAAGGAGGAGTGTGTTTTCCACATAAATATCTTACTACAAGCCACCATTTTTTTCTGTGAACTGCATTTGGTGACCTGAAGCATGTTCTGTTATACACTGCTAGAAAATCCAGAGTTTTTAAAGGACTGACGTTGTCATAGTTTAACACTATGCTTGATTTCCACCTGGAAACTATTTAACCTCTCCAAGTTCTATATATTTAACCATAAAATAAAATTTATATATTTTTTTCAGTTGTAACATGCAGTGGCTACAGTAAAAGCTGTGGAGTAAAATTTGGAGGTGTGCTGCACTGGAAGCTCTGAGGATAGTATTGAAGTCTTGCAAGTATTTTGTAGATGAATACCCTGTTATTACTCTAAGAAAATTTTGTAAGGAAATCTCAAAAGGGGTATAAGCCTTTCAACAACACGCCCCAGAAGCTTTAGATCATGTATCTTTGCAGACAACCTGATATTTTGCATTATACTTTTTCTTTGAAGGTACTCTGGTGCTGATCTGGTCAGCAGTAACTGCCTAATGTCCTCCTCTACTGAGTTTTCATTACATCATACATATAAAAAGCCTCTACATTTCATCAGGAAAACATTCTTTCAGTTTTATCATGCCATGACTAACATACCATGCTTTCAAGTGGCTTAAAGCTGTGGAGTCAGTTGTAAACGTGGGTTGCACTCATGCCTCTCACCCTCTTAGCACAAGAAATCTGGATAAAGCCTAAAATAATGGGGGGACAAAGGCCTAAAAATAGGGATGGAATTTAAATACTGCTCTTTTAAATTCAGAATGCTGCTAGACTAACAGGATTTGTGTCGGCATACATTTTCTGAAGTATATCAAGTCTAAAACTCAAAGGTATGTCATTATTTAGTGACTTCAATGCTCAGTGATTTGACAGGAAATCATAAATTTTATGAACAACAAACCAAATATACAAGGCAAAAGCATGGACATTCGGCAACAATCTGAACTGTTGAGAAGTATGGTAATAATAGAATTTTTGTGGACAGAATTACAGTCTTACTTTTTTTTTTTTTTTTTTTAAGCCAAGCACAGTTATTACATGCAAGTTATACAATGAAATCTCAAACAGTAACAGAGCCTTTCAAAAGTGGCTACAACCAGTGGCTTTAGTCCATAACCTGTTACAGCTACAGTGTGACATTATATATGCTCAGAACAATGCATGAAGTCATGACATAAAACACTTATTTACTTTGTCGTCGATACATCAGAAGTACAAATTCTTCATATTTCTCAATATTTTTTTCTTGCATCATACCAAGTGCATACTTACACGTGGCTAAAACCATGGAGTCAAATCCAGTGGTGTGCTGCAATGGAAGCTCTGAAGTTTGTTAGTCTTACGTTTTGCAGCCGAACACACTGTTTTTACTAAACGAAAGTATCAAGAACAGTCCCTAGTGATATCACACACGTAACATTATACTTGAATTTTGGGTGCTGTGGTGTACTTCTGCTAAGTATGATGAGCACAGTAATTGCCTAAAATGCTTCCTTGTTGAGATGTTAATGCATTAGAAGTAAACATCCTTGATAGTTCACCAGAAGATTTTTTTTTAGTTTTAACATGTCATGGCTACAATGCTGTATTTTCATGCAGGCTAAAACTATACGTTCAAATTCAGAGGTGAGCTGCAATGGAAGTTCTGACATTAAAATTGCAGCCTTGTGGATGTTTTGGAGCCAGCACCCTGTTCTTATTACCTGGTAGTTCCATAATGAAATCTCAAAGTGGACAGTGATACAGCCTTTCAAAAACCAGCCCTAGTATGATCACATGATGCATTATACTATCTTCATTTTGGGTTGCTGTGGTGAACCTTTGTTCAGTCTGATGAGTACAATAATGACCATGAGTGTTTCTTTGAGTTGTCAATACACCAGAAGTAAATGTCTGATAATTCACAAGAATACTTTTTCAGATGTAATGTCAAGGATGCAAAAGCATGCTTTCAAGTGGGATAAAGATGTTGGGTCAAATTTACAAACACTGTGCATTGGAACTCTAAGGTTATTGTTACAGTCCCTACGTCTAGACTGTAGTTGGCTAGTCCTTCAGAGTCAAAGTCAGTGTTTTTTGTTCATGTGCATTTAGTGCTATGGTCTGACACTCTGCATTATACTTAGTAGGTAATGCTGATACTGTAGCAAATTTCTGTTGAATAAGGCACTCACTAAGGGGTAGTTAAGATTATTACTGCACTAGGCATACTGAGGATAAGTAAGAAATCTTACTTCTTCTGAATAAAGAAGTTTTATGTATTTATTTCTGGCAATGGACTTGTAATCCATCGACACCAGCTTAGACTTGTGTGTAGTAAACTGCATTACAGTGTGATAACTCTATGCCTTTTCACAGCTAGTACCACTAGCTAACTGCAGTTTATATCTGAGGGTCGTGGTATATTATTCTTGATAAATTTACTTTAATACTTAAGGCTACACAGAGCAATTGTCCTTTTATTGGTAGGTTCAACCAGTACTATTACATATCCATATGGATAATCAGGTGTTGCCATTCATTTCACATAAAATGTATACTTTTGTATTTTATAGGTAACATATACAGTTTCTATCTCCACCACATTACTTAAATATTATGAAATAAAACCATAAAACATTTTTTCCCTAGGAAAGATATTCTCTGCCATTTTTATGTTACAACCAAACACACACATTTTACAAGCTCAGAGGCAAGCCCATATTTGAGATTCTGCTGTCTAGTTTCCCTAAAATATATTAAAATGTGCAGAGTTGTGCAAAACAAAATAAAAATAGAATTAATCATGTGGTTTTGCCTTCATGTCATAAAGAACATGGCAATGCAGCAGAGATGCTGTCAATTGCAGTTAGGTGAAATTTAGGCAATAATGGTCTTTGTAAACTGACAGAGTACAGTTTTTTAAACAATTAGACAAAAAGGTGTGCACAGATCTCCATTAATTTCTGAGTAAAACAAACAAAAACTATTAAAAAACATTAAAATCTTGAGACTTCCAACCTGGCTGCACACTGATCAATATTTTAACTTCAGATCTCCTTCTGTGAAAACAGACACAGACAACAGCCAGTAATATTGAAAGCTTGAGTAAAATTCATTTAATGGCTAGGAAGTACACTGCCTGGATCCATGTGAAATAGAAACTAAGAGCCTGAAAGTAAAATGACTAAAAAGAAAATGACTGGGAAAAATCCTGCAGCTGTTCAGTAAAAACCAGCTCAAGTTCCTGCTTTGGTACACAACACTGCTTCCATCGATGTTGAGGAAAAAATAAGTCAAATGAGCTCAGAGCTGATTAGACAAAACAATGAAGGAGTATATCTACTCAAATAACAAAAGGCTAAAAAAATGGAAGACGCTTTAAACGGATATTCAGATGAGTTGATAAAACTGCAAAAATCAGAAGTAGAAATGAAGAAAAGTCCGGCTGAATATGACAGCGCTCAAGAAGAGAAGTTAAAAAAAAAATTGCAGATTTAGAGGACAGAGCACATAGGGAAATGTGAGATTTCTTGCTGTATTAGAAAAACCTAGAAGGGACAGGCTGTTAATTTTATGAAAGCACAAAACAAGTAACTGGAGTAGTGTTTCACAGCAGGAACTGTTAACTGAAAGGGTACATTATGTGTATGCCCCAAGTCTGGCTACAAGAAAGCAGCCAATACCTTTACTAGTAAAGAAGCAAACCTACAGCAAAGAGAGAAAATCCTGACAAAACTGTGGCAAAACACCAAAGTAATAAAATTTGGAGACAGAGTGTTTGTGAAAATGACTATTCACTATACACTAGTAAGAAGAGAAACATTTATTTCAGTAATCAGGGAGTTTCAAGAAGCAGGTATGAGATTTAAGCTGCTGTATGCAGCTGTCTAAAGATCAAAATCAGTTTCTGATGTAGAAAGGTTAAGGAGGAAATGCAGAAGTTTGGCCCAAAAAAAAAAAAAAAAAAAAACAGGCATCAGGCAGAAGGGGACCTCTGCTTCTCATTCTTCTGATAATAAAGCACACAATTCCGAAAAACAATGCTTGGGACAAAGAAAAGTACAGGAGTTGACCAGAAGTAGTACAGTAGAACTGAGACAGAATCTGGAACTGGGAGATGAACAAGAAAACGACTTGCAAAACTAAACTGATGAATAAATGTGAGACTGCAAAGCAGCAATCATATTTGTGAAATACGGCTACATAAAACTAAGTAGGAAAAAGTAGACTTTTGTTGACTTTGTTAAACTTATGAGGAACTCTAAAGCATTTGCCTCATTTCATGTTATTGATGTTTGGATGGACTCTGACGAGAGGGGAAGAGAAGGAAAAAGGTAAAGTAAAAATTTTTTCTGAAATTTTTAACAATATAAATTGCATATTTTATGGTAAAGTATTTTTAGCTGTTCTTGTTATGTGATAAAGTTATTAAAGCAAACAGATGTGTTTTTTTCTTTTCTATTCTCTTTTTTGTTTACATAAAAGCGTGTTTAAGTTAACAGGCTGTAATCTTGGATTGTTGAGGTGGAGGATGGGGAAAAAGTATACAGATCATAACTTGAGTATTTTCTCTTGCTTTTTTATAGGTGAATTTCTGGATTAAGACCCTTGGCTTAATCCAATATCAATTTTTAAGTGGAAACAAGTAAATACAGGAACACTGAATATAATGAAAAGTTTTCTTTTAGCAATAAATGTTTCAGCTTGCCTATCAGGCTGCAACACAGGACTACAGGTTTCTTTTTTCTCCAACATTTTCATGGAAGCAAGGTAACAGAACAATTAAAGACAAAGTACACTCTCATAAGTTCTTACCATAACAGCAGATTGCTGTTCTGTTAACTGTTGCAGTATTCCTTATGATAGGGATTCCCTACCAAGGACGGCCAGACATTAGGCCAGTATACCAAACCTTTTAGGTTTCTAAGGATATGCTGTAACTATCACATATGCTTCCCCAAGTACAGCATGGGGCATTAAAGGTAACATCCAGGCGTACCATCCTCAGAACTGACAAAGTAGGAATGCCAGTCCAAGAAGTGGAGAGGTAACAAGCACATCTCAACGGGAAACATACCAGGGGGAAGAGGGATGGAGTGAATAATGCAACAGTGAAGAGAAGGGCATCATCTACCGTTATGCTAAGATCTTACACAACTGTATTATGCCCTTACATTTCACTGTTGCAATATTCCTTACAATAGGCAGACTGAAAAGCTCAGCAGGAAGAAGAAAGGAAGGAGGAAGGACCAGCACAGCCCTCTAGGAACCTATGAAGAATTGCCCAAGCAAAACCAGTTCTAGCCCTGGGTATCACATCCAACTTATAGTGCTTGATAAATATATGCATAGAAGACCAGGGAGCTTCCTCAAGAATAGAGTTAGTACCTAAACCCTTGAATAAGCACTAGAAGAAGCCACTGCCCTAGTAGAATGAGCCTCAACAGAAGGAAGGCTCTTGCCATGAAAACAAAAATAAATGGCTTCAGATATCAAAGAAGAAACAGATTGCTTGGAAACTGCCCATCCTAAAGATCTAGGATAAAAGGCAGTAAAAAGCTTATCAGATTTGTGAAAAGCTTTGGTCTTATCCAAATAAAATCTGAGTTGTCTATGCATATCCAAAGTGTGCAAAACCTTTTCACTAGCAGACTGTGGAGAAGGAAAACAAAGTAAGCAGAAAAACAGAATGATTGAGAGAGAACTCATTCACCAATTTGGGCATGAAAAAAGGAACAGTATGAACGGACACCCTGTCCTTAAGCAAAACTTAAAAAAAAGGAGGGGGGGGGGCAGGCATAAGGGCTTGAATTTCAGACACCAATCTGGCAAAACATAAGGGACAACAAAAGGAAGTGCCTTCCAAGTCAATGCTGCAGAGAAGATGAAAATGCTCCTCAAGAGGAGCGTGTGTCAACTTTTCCAAAATAAAATTAAGATCCTAACAAGAAGTGACAGGCTTCCTGGGAGGTCTAATATTTAAGACACCTTTAAGAAACTGTTTAGCCTCAAATCTAGAAGCTGAAGGAGGAGCTAAATGCAGACAAGCAGAAATAGCTGACAAGTGGGCCTTAACAGAAAAACATGCCAAGAGCGAACCAAAGGAACATCCACATATCCAGGTTATGAGAAAGACACCAAACAGAAAAACTCTTCCATTTGGATAAGTAGAATTTCCTAGTAGTAGGCTTCCTTACCTCCTACAGGACCCCTAAGCACGTCCTCAGAAAAAGAAGTGTCTATACTGGATCAAAATCCTGTCACCCACAGTGTCAGTTAAAGAGTGGAGAAGTAGGGATGGATGAGAAGTCCCTTGTCTTGTGAGAGTATGTCCACCTTGTGAGGTAACCTATGCTGACTGCCTGTGGATAAATGCAGAACAGGGAATCGATGCTGTCTGGGCCAAAAGAGAATCACCAACAAGATTTTGGGAGAGTCCTGCTTTATCTTGAGCAGGACTTGTGGAATGACAGGAGGGGAAAAAAGGCATAAAGAAACATCCTCTCCCAGGAAAAAGATATGGAGTCCACTTTCCAAACCAAATGACATAGGGCTCTGGCAGAAAAAGAGGAAGTTGTCTGTTCAGAGGGAAGGCAAACAGATCTACTTGAGGAGTACCCCACTGGTAAACAATGTTCAGAAACATCCCTGTGAAGCATCCACTCATGGGATTGTGATATGGATCTTCTCAGGGAATCTGACACAATGTTACGAGCTGAGTGAATGCAGATAGTCTGAAGCATCACTTGTTACTGGATAGGTAGTTCCCACACTAGAAGTGCTAACCTGCATAGGAAATAAGCTTGTTGACATACCACATCACTATGGTATTGTCTGCAAGTATCTTGAGGGGCCCTTGAGTGAAGAGAGGATGAAATTCTTGAAAAGCATAGAGAGATCTCATCTCTTTGACACTAACGTGGCCTTTCTTTTGCTAAGGTGACCAGAGGACCTGCACTTTTAGAGGGCCGAAGAAGTTCCTCATCCTACATCTGAAGCATCTGTGAACAGCTCTGAGAGGGGAGTGGAGGTTGAAAAGGAAGCCCTGGATTGAGTGACAACTGTTGAATCCACCAATGAAACTCCAGCTTGAGGCATGGAAGAAGAGGGACCAAGAAATCTTGAGGATGAAACCACTGAAACCAAAGTGACTTTAGAAACCAGTGAATTATTCTCATGTGGAGTTTGGCTAGAAGGAACATAGGAATGGTGCAGACCATAACACCCAAATTTCTCAGAAATTCCCTGGCTATAAATGAGACTAGAGGAAAAAGGGATTGAAAGAAGGCAGTGAGAGTTCAGCCTTGGGAGGAAGGAGAGATGCCACCATTGGAACACTCTGAACCCTGCATCCCACAAACACATGATCCTGTAAAGTAGTCAGGAAGAAACCCAAGTCTTTGTAGGAGAGAAATGGCAAAGTGAAGATGCTGCAGTAAAATCTCTGGAGAGGAGGCCTGAAAAAGTAGGATCCCCCCATGTAGGCAAAGGCCTGTAACCTCCTAACCCACAAAGCAATCACAGAACTTGGGCATCTGATGAATACCCTTCCTTGAGGCAGCAGAGGCCAAAGGGCAAGAGAGAAAACTGAAAATGCCAAGAAGCAACAGAGAAATGTAAACAAATTCCTGAAAAAAGGAAGAATATGGATATGAAGATAAACATCCATGAGGTCCAGAGAAACTAAAAAAAGCCTGAGGAAGCAGGAGAGGAAATTAAGTCTGAAGGGACAACATCTGAAAGGAAGGGAGGGCCATCAAAAAAGTGTTTAGGTGAGATCCAGAATGGGTCTCCAAGAGTCTTCTTTCCTGGGAACCAAGAACATTCTGAAATAAAACCCCTTCCTCTTTTGAGAAGCTGGAACTTCCAAAACAGTTCTCTGGGTCATATGATCCTGGAGCACCTCTGGGGAAAAAAGCTATTGTTTCCCAAGGGGGCTGAGGAATGCCCACGAAAGAGGGAAGACACTTCCAGTACAAAGAGTACTCTAAGAAAATGAAGAGCAGAACCCAATAATCTTGAGTAATCTTGAACCAAACAGGAAGGGACAGGGAAAGACAAAGAGAAATTGGAATGTGGCTTAGAATAACAAGACAGTCAAAACAGCATATGTTTTTTCAAGGAAAGGAGAATTCACAGTTAAAGGAGTCTACGTAGCTTCAGCCCTTCTACACCCTTCTTACCTCTTGGAGGAGGGCGACACTACCTACAACCAAAGGCCAGTTTATTAGGGAATTCCTTTGGAATTTAGGTACAGGAGAAGCAAAGCAAAGTTTTAGATCTTGTACGGCTTTACTATTTTCCTGTAGGGACTAAAAACAATTATACAGGAGCACCAAACAAATATTTGTTACTCACAGGAGCATCCATCAACTTAGCCTTATTAGGCAAAGGCTGAAGTCAAAGACAATAACATCTCTTTAGGACAGAACCAAAAGCAGCAGCCTTAGAAGAAGCATCTGCTGAGTTAGTATAAATATAAATATATATATATATATATA